>NC_053022.1:278126391-278394593 GCF_003073215.2 Triticum urartu
TAATGTGCCAAGGTTTGCCTTTAGGATGTTTACATTTGCTTGATGGTTTGTACGGTGTAGGACAGAAACTTTGGCTGTAGTGCGTGATTTTAAATTTTTAGCTGGAACGTCAAATGGTTCTGATTCTTTTTGCAATGTCTTTCTATGAAAATTGTTTATTTTTCCTAATTTTGGTAGAATTTTTCAAGTAACATAAGTATGGTGAATGTTCAGATTTCTACAGACTGTTCTGTTTTTGACAGATTTTGTTTTTGATGCATAGTTTGCTTGTTTTGATGAAACTATCAATTTATATCAGTGGATTAAGCCATGGAAAAGTTATATTACAGTAGACACAATGAAAAAACAAAATATGAATTGGTTTGCAACAGTACTTAGAGTAGTGATTTGCTTTATTATACTAACGGATCTTACCGAGTTTTCTGTTGAAGTTTTGTGTGGATGAAGTGCTCGACGATCGAGAAGGTACTTAGAGTAGTGATTTGCTTTATTATACTAACGGATCTTACCGAGTTTTCTGTTGAAGTTTTGTGTGGATGAAGTGCTCGACGATCGAGAAGGTCTCGATGTGAGAAGAAGGAAGAGAGGCAAGACCTCAAGCTTGGGGATGCCCGAGGCACCCCAAGTAAATATTCAAGGATACTCAAGCGTCTAAGCTTGGGGATGCCCCGGAAGGCATCCCCTCTTTCTTCAACAAGTATCGATATGTGCATTTAGTTTTCATTTTTCTTTTATGCACCATGCTGGTATGAGATAATCCTTGGTTGATTTATAGAATGCTCTATGCACTTCACTTATATCTTTTGAGTATGGCTTTATAGAATGCTTCATGTGCTTCACTTATATCATTTGAAGTTTGGATTGCCTGTCTCTCTTTACATAGAAAACCGCCATTTGTAGAATGCTATTTTGCTTCACTTATATTTGTTAGAGCGTGGGCATATCTTTTGTAGAAAGAATTAAACTCTCTTGCTTCACTTATATCTATTTAGAGAGATGACAGGAACTGGTCATTCACATGGTTAGTCATAAAATCCTACATAAAACTTGTAGATCACTAAATATGATATGTTTGATTCCTTGCAATAGTTTTGCAATATAAAGATGGTAATATTAGAGTCTTGCTAGTGGGTAGTTGTGGATTAGTAGAAATACTTGTGTTGAGGTTTGTGATTCCTGTAGCATGCACGTATGGTGAACCGTTATGTAACGAAGTCGGAGCATGAGGTATTTATTGATTGTGTTCCTTATGAGTGGCGGTCGGGGACGAACGATGGTCTTTTCCTACCAATCTATCCCCCCTAGGGGCATGCGTAGTAGTACTTTGCTTCGAGGGCTAATAAACTTTTACAATAAGTATGTGAGTTCTTTATGACTAATGTTGAGTCCATGGATTATACGCACTCTCACCCTTACATCATTGCTAGCCTCTCTAGTATCGCGCAACTTTCGCCGGTACCATAAACCCACCATATACCTTCCTCAAAACAGCCACCATACCTACCTATCATGGCATTTCCATAGCCATTATGAGATATATTGCCATGCAACTTCCATCATCATCATATACATGACTTGAGCATTCATTATCATATTGCTTTGCATGATCGTAAGATAGCTAGCATGATGTTTTCATGGCTTGTCCGATTTTTGATGTCATTGCTACGCTAGATCATTGCACATCCCGGTACAACGCCGGAGGCATTCATATAGAGTCATATCTTTGTTCTAGTATCGAGTTGTAATATCGAGTTGTAAGTAAATAAAAGTGTGACGATCATCATTATTAGAGAATTGCCCCAGTGAGGAAAGGATGATGGAGACTATGATTCCCCCACAAGTCGGGATGAGACTCCGGACGAAAGAAAATAAAAATATATATATAAAAAGAGAAAGGCCAAACAAAGGAGAAGGCCCAAAAAACAAAAAAAAAGAGAGAGAAAAAGAGAGAAGGGGCAATATTACTATCCTTTTACCACACTTGTGCTTCAAAGTAGCACCATGTTCTTCATATAGAGAGTCTCTTGAGTTATCACTTTCATGTACTAGTGGGAATTTTCATTATAGAACTTGGCTTGTATATTCCGATGATGGGCTTCCTCAAACGCCCGAGGTCTTCATGAGCAAGCAAGTTGGATGCACACCCACTTAGTTTCAGTTTGAACTTTCATACACTTATAGCTCTAGTGCATCCATTGCATGGCAATCCCTACTCACTCAGACTGATATCTATTGATGGGCATCTCCATAGCCCGTTGATACACCGCGTCGATGTGAGACTTTCTCCTTTTTGTCATCTCCACAACCACCATTCTATTCCACCTATAGTGCTATATCCATGGCTCACGCTCATTTATTGAGTGAAAGTTGAAAAGGTTTGAGAACATCAAAAGTATGAAACAATTGCTTGGCCTGTCATCGGGGTTGTGCATGATATGAATATTTTGTGTGGTGAAGATGGAGCATAGCCAGACTATATGATTTTGTAGGGATAACTTTCTTTGGCCATGTTATTTTGAATAGACATGATTGCTTTATTAGTAGGCTTGATGTATTATTGTTTTTATGTCAAATGATAGACTATTGCTTTGAATCACTCGTGTCTTAATATTCATGCCATGATTAGATATGTGATCAAGATTATGCTAGGTAGCATTCCACATAAAAAATTATCTTTTTTATCATTTACCTACTCGAGGACGAGCAGGAATTAAGCTTGGGGATGCTGATACGTCTCCGTCGTATCTATAATTTTTGATTGTTCCATGCCAATATTCTACAACTTCCATATACTTTTGGCAACTTTTTATACTATTTTTGGGACTAACATATTGATCCAGTGCCGAGTGCCAGTTCCTGTTTGTTGCATGTTTTTTGTTTCGTAGAATATCCATATCAAACGGAGTCCAAAAGGGATAAAAATTGACGGAGATTTTTTTTGGAACATATATATGATTTTTGGGAAGAAAAATCCACGCGAGACGATGCCTGAGGTGGCCACGAGGCAGGGGGCGCCCCCGGGGGGCAGGCGTGCCCCTGACCCTCGTGGCCACCCCGTAAGGCGGTTGATGCCCTTCTTTCGCCGCAAGAAAGCTAATATCCGTATGGAGATCGTGTTAAAATTTGAGCCCAATCGGAGTTAGGATCTCCGGGAATATAAGAAACGGTGAAAGGGTAGAATCTGAGAACGTAGAAATAGAGAGAGACAGAGAGACATATCCAGTCTCAGAGGGGCTCTTGCCCCTCCCACGCCATGGAGGCCAAGGACCAGAGGGGAAACCCTTCTCCCATCTAGGGAGGAGGTCAAGGAAGAAGAAGACGAAGGGGCCCCCTCTCCCCTTCTCTTCCGGTGGCGCCGTAACGCTGCCGTGGCCATCATCATCACCGCAATCTTCACCAACAACTTCACCGCCATCATCACCAACTCTTCCCCCCTCTATGCAGCGGTGTAACCTCTCTCTTACCTGCTGTAATCTCTACTTAAACATGGTGCTCAATGCTATATATTATTTCCCAATGATATATGGCTATCCTATGATGTTTGAGTAGATCTGTTTTGTCTTATGGGCTATTTGATGATCAAGATTGGTTTGAGTTGCATGTTTTATTATTGGTGCTGTCCTATGGTGCTCTTCGTGTCACGCAAGCGTGAGGGATCCCCGCTGTAGGGTGTTGCAATACGTTCATGATTCGCTTATAGTGGGTTGCGTGAGTGACTGAAACACAAACCCGAGTAAGAAGGTTGTTGCGTATGGGATAAAGAGGACTTGATGCTTTAATGCTATGGTTGGGTTTACCTTAATGATCTTTAGTAGTTGCGGAAGCTTTCTAGAGTTCCAATCATAAGTGCATACGATCCAAGTAGAGATAGTATGTTAGCTTATGCCTCTCCCTCCTATAAAATTGCAATAATGATTATCGGTCTAGTTATCGATTGCCTAGGGACAAATAACTCTATTGTAACAAAAAGCTCTTTACTAAAACTAACTTAGTTGTGTTTTTACCTAAACAGGCCCTACTTTTTATTTACTTGCTCTTTATTATCTTGCAAACCTATCCAACAACACCTACAAAGTACTTCTAGTTTCATACTTGTCCTAGGTAAAGCGAACGTCAAGCGTGTGTAGAGTTGTATCGGCGGTCGATAGAACTTGAGGGAATATTTGTTCTACCTTTAGATCCTCGTTGGGTTAGACACTCTTACTTATGGAAAACTGTTGCGATCCCCTATACTTGTGGGTTATCAGGTCGTCTGCCTTTGGTTTATGAGTGGAGGAACCTCTTCAACACATCTAGAGCAGGGACCAGTAACCCGCCGGTGATAAACCAGATGGCTGAAGCACCAGGGGGTGGAGTGCCAGTTCAGCCGCGCGTGACAGGTTCTCCACATGTGAATAATACCCCGCCTCAGCTTATGGTAACGCCGTTGGGTCATTATTCCAACCCTTTGGAAAATATGATTGCTGTGGCTACGCGATTGGCAGTTGTGCCAGTCGAGGGCGAGACTCTGACGGTGGTTGAAACCCGAAGGGCTGGGGAACTTCTTCAAACAACGCTAGTACAGCAGCAGGCTTATTCTTATAGTCGCGACCGGATTCATTCGACCCCTCGTCCAAGCCGGAGCTATAGTAGGCACATTGACTCACCAACAGTTTCGAGTACTGAGCAGCGACGTAACCAACCTCGTGGGCATGACCCGACGCACAATGGTGCCGAGGCACAAAATTTGGTGGACCAGGGCAGAGCGCGTCGAGAGGCCGAACTGACGGCTCAGATGGTGGCTCATTAGCACGCGCCGGTTTACCCGACAACTTCAGTGGAGGCAGGTGTGACTTCTAGAGCTTGGGGTGTGCTGTGTTTAACGGCGGCTCTGCGAAATGAGCGTTTGCCCAAGGACTTCAAGGGCCCTCGTAAGGTGCCTAATTACACAGCAGATCAGCCCCCTGAGGCTTGGGTGGAAAGTTACGAGATGGCTATGGAGATCTTGGATGTTAGTGAGGCTGCATATGCTAAGTATTTCACCATGATGCTGGAAGGGACGGCTCGTACTTGGTTGAAAGGGCTACCTGCCAACTCCATTGGGTCGTGGGCAGAGCTGAAGGCCCGGTTTATCCAAAATTTCAAAGATATGTGCAAGCAGACTATGTCAATCGTGGATTTGGTTTCTTGTGTTCAAGACGAGGGTGAATCAACGACCAGCTAGGTGCGTCGGGTCTCGACTATCATACATTTTTCAGATAATATCAACGTCGGCTCGGCGGTTTTAATGATGGAGAAAAATTGTCGTTTCCTTCCACTCAAAAAGAAGCTTGGGCGGCTCAAACGTCATTGCAGTGACATGGGTGAACTCATGGCAGCTCCTGTCAAGTATGCCGACTCTGATAGTACCAAGGACCCCGATTCTGAGGATGAACGATCGGGAAAGGGAAAGAAGAGTAGCGGTATAAGGGGACAACAGCACAACCCGGCCAATCAGGGCGGTAATGGTAAGCGCAAAGTTGATGATTTTGTGGCTAACACCGGCGCACGAAATTATAGCCAGCATTGTAAGGGGAGGCCGACTCAAGGGACAAAATTTGACCTTGAAGCGGTAATGAATCAGCCATGTCCGAAGCACGGAACTCAGGAGAAGCCGTCTACCCATCTGTGGAAGGATTGCAACATTATGAGACAATTCAAGGAGTCTTTCCAACACAACCATAGTCTGAATGCTGGTTTAGGGTCTGGCCCTCATGGTCCGGGTCATGGAGGCGGCGGCTCAAATTCCGGGTTTCACGGCCAAAGAATTCAAGGTGGTTACAACCAGCAGAATAATCAGGGGAATCAGCAGCAGCAACAGTCTGGTTATCAGAGCAACCCGAAGCAATTGAATAGTAGACAGTACCACATCTTCACAACTAGCTTGTGCAAGCGGGATCAGAAGCTTCATAAGAGGGCAGTGAATGCTATTGAGCCAGCGGTGCCGCGTTACTTGCAGTGGTCGGAGCAGCCTATTGTATGGAGTCGTGAGGATCACCCGCCGCGGGTTGAGAATCTGGGTCACCGGGCTCTAGTGGTGGCGCCTTAGGTTGGGGCTATAAATTAACTAAGGTGCTCATGGATGGAGGCAGCAGCATTAATATACTTTACTATGAAACCTTCCGTCGCATGGGACTCACCGACAAAAGTCTTAAGCCGTCAAACACTATTTTTCATGGTGTGGTGCCGGGTAAGTCGACATATCCAGTGGGTAAGATATCTTTGGAGGTTGTTTTTGGAGATGAGCATGATTCCAGATCTGAGACCCTAACCTTCGAAGTGGTTAAAATGAAGAGCCCTTATCATGCCCTGTTCGGGCGGCTGGCTTATGCTAAATTCATGGCGAGGCCTTTTTATGTCTACTTGCAGCTTAAGATGCCAGGTTATAGTGGCACCATCACAGTGCATGGGAGTCGCAAGGTGGCCTTGGAGTGTGAAGAAGGTGATGCTGCTTATGCTGAGTCTGTTTGTGCAACGGAGGAGCTGAAGTTTTACAAGGATAATGTTGACCCGGCGGACATGACGTCCTTGAAAATGCCAACCACAAAGCATGATCCTTTGCTAAAGTTTAAGTCGGTAGATCACACTAAAATGCTTGATTTTGTTCTTGGTGACTCATCTAAGCAGTTCAACATCAGTGCTAATCTGGATACGAAATAGGAAAGCACGCTCATCAAGTTCATCCGCGAGAACCGGGACATCTTTGCATGGAAGCCTTTATACATGCCAGGTGTACCGAGGGGGCTTGCTGAGCACACTCTTAATATTGATCCGAAGTTTAAGTTGGTCAAGCAATTCCTTCGTCGTTTTACGAGGAGAGGCGGAAGGCCATTGGTGAAGAAGTGGCCCGGCTCTTGGAGGCCGAGCTTATCATTGAAGTTTTTCGTGCTGAGTGGTTAGCTAACCCGGTGTTGGTGCTTAAGAAGAATGGTACTTGGCAAATGTGTGTGGATTACACAGACTTCAACAAGGCTTGTCCGGCTGATCCGTTTGCTCTCCCTTGTATTGATCAAATCATTGATGCTACGGCGGGTTGTGAGCGTTTGAGTTTTTTGGATGCTTATACTGGTTATCATCAGATCAAGATGGTAGTTAAGGACCAGGAGAAGACAACTTTCATTAGTTCGTTTGGAGCCTTCTGCTATGTGTCCATGCCTTTCGGGCTCAAGAGTGCCCAGGCGACTTACCAGCGGTGTGTGCAAAATTGCCTTCACAATCAGATCGGGAGTAATGTTCATGCTTTAGATGGCATTATGGTGAAATCCAGGAAGAAGGAGACCCTGATTGATGATTTGAAGGAGACGTTTGACAATCTCTGGGTCTATAAAATGATGCTTAACCCGGCCAAGTGTGTTTTTGGTGTACCGGCGGGTAAGTGATACGTCTCCAATGTATCTATAATTTTTGATTGTTCCATGCTATTATATTATCAACCTTGGATGTTTTATATGCATTTATATGCTATTTTATATGATTTTTGGGACTGACCTATTAACCTAGAGCCTAGTGCCAGTTTCTGTTTTTTCCTTGTTTTTGAGTTTTACAGAAAAGGAATATCAAACGGAGTCCAATTGACGTGCCAATTTTTGATGATTTTTTATGGACCAAAAGAAGACCCCGGAGTAAAAGAGTTGGGCCAGAAGTGTCCCGGGCCGTCCACGAGGGTGGGGGGCGCACCCCCCAGGTGCGTGAGCCTACCTCGTGGATGACTCGGGCACTTTCTTGACGTGAGACGGACGCCAAAAATTCCTATAAATACTGAAACCTCCAGAAAATAACCTAGATCAGGAGTTCCACTGCCAGAAGCCTCAGAAGCCACCGAAAACCAATCTAGACCCGTTCCGGCACCCTGCCGAAGGGGGGAATCCCTCTCTTGTGGCCATCTTCATCATCCCGGTGCTCTCCTTGACGAGGAGGGAGTAGTTCACCCTCGGGGCTGAGGATATGTACCAGTAGCTATGTGTTTGATCTCTCTCTCTCTCTCTCGTGATCTTGAGGTGGTACGATCTTGATGTATCGTGAGCTTTGCTATTATAGTTGGATCTTATGATGTTTCTACCCCTCTACTCTCTTTTGACGAATTGAGTTTTCCCTTTGAAGTTATCTTATCGGATTGAGTCTTTAAGGATTTGAGAACACTTTATGTATGTCTTGCATGTGCTTATCTATGGTGACAATGGTATATCACGTGATCCACTTGATGTATGTTTTGGTGATCAACTTGCGAGTTCCGTGACCTCGTGAACTTATGCATAGGGGTTGGCACACGTTTTCGTCTTGACTCTCTGGTAGAAACTTTGGGGCACTCTTTGAAGTTCTTTGTGTTGGTTGAATAGATGAATCTAAGATTGTGTGATGCATATCGTATAATCATACCCACGGATACTTAAGGTGACATTGGAGTATCTAGGTGACATTAGGGTTTTGGTTGATTTGTGTCTTAAGGTGTTATTCTAGTATGAACTCTTGAATAGATCGATCGGAAATAATAACTTTGAGGTGGTTTCGTACCCTACAATAATCTCTTCGTTTGTTCTCCACTATTAGTGACTTTAGAGTGACTCTTTGTTGCATGTTGAGGGATAGTTATATGATCCAATTATGTTATTATTGTTGAGAGAACTTGCACTAGTGAAGGTATGAACCCTAGGCCTTGTTTCCTAGCATTGCAATATCATTTACGCTCACTTTTATCATTAGTTACCTTGTTGTTTTTATATTTTGAGATTACAAAAACCTATATCTACCATCTATATTGCACTTGTATCACCACACTACAACAAAAACCCCCCTACAACAACACATGTCTTGCAACGATGTTAACACAATCTGTTGTTTGATTGAACCCACCCTCCCCATTAGCGCTAACCTCCCCCACCTCCCTCTCTGTCGCACATCTGAAATATCCTTTCATTTTTTCCTTTGCATAAGCACCTCTCTGAGAAAATCGGGAGACATACCTAGCAGCCAGGGTTCCAACCACAGCCGCCGCCCCCTCGCCCTCTGCCGCCTCCGTCGTCACTTTCTCCCCTCGCTGGTGAAACAGACTGTGTCTCCGCCCATCTTCCCGTGCCGGGCAAGGCGTCGCTGCCACCCATCCTCCCGTGCCGGGGAAGGTGTCTCCACCGCCCATCCTCCTGCGTCGGAGAAGGCATCGCAATCGCCGTTCCTCTGTGCAACCAGAGATTCAGCCGTTGTCGTTGTTCGTCCACACAGCTATGAATGAACCAAGTACTGACGCACCCATCATCCTAAACTGCAGTACTTCAACAGGTCTTTCTCTGTCCCTCGCGCATCTGCAATTCTTTATTGGTATCCCTTAAGGCTTTGTTCAGTTTCATTTTTTCCCAAAAGGGAACCAATTAACACAGGATTCCTGCATCTCACTCAGATCCGTTTTGGTATTGAATCCCTTGCATCAACTATTCCCCTTGATCTAAATATTTTTTGGTTATACACAAGGTTTGAGAGGGGTTGATTATTATATCATGATTGCAGATAACAAAACATAGAGATTTGAAGTAGGACTCTTATGATCAACAGTTTTCAAGAATCAGTGTACGTCTAGATCCCAATTAATGCATCATCACATTGCTTTTACGAGACAATTACATGTTTGTTTACCATGATTATTTTAATAATAAAGCAAAAGCTTATCTGCTTGTTGCTTCCCTGTTTAAATCTTCACTAGAAAGGCATTACATAGTTACAAATAAGCAGAGTATACTCTTAATAAGTATGTGTGGTAATCAACTCTGATCAGTACTAAGTCGATTTCAGAAATCTGGAAAACAGAAAAACCAAATCCATGCCCACAGCAACTGATTAGTTGGTGAGGAGAATTTGATAATTCAGCCCTAGATAGGATGTAGCAGGAAACGGGACCAGGAACTGTCTCAATCTAACACTTTCCTACAACTTCAGAAGAGGAGAAGCAAGATAAGGGAGATGTACCAGAGAGAAGAAGCAAATGGCGGTTGCGTTGCCATCGCTACTGCCGGAGATATGGCCTCCCCATCCCTATCACATCTGCCTTGCAGTGTAGCCTTGCAGCACTTCGTTCCTGTCAAATCCACATCTTATTTCCATGCATGAATGTCTAACGCAAGGATAAGACCCTCTAGCCTCTACCAACGCTTGCCCAAGCTAGCATCACCAGCAGCAACTACGCAATTATGTCCTTGCCCCCAACCTCTAAAACCTCTCACCAACGTGTTCTTCCTCCCATCTTATCCTCATGAAGGGTCAAAGTGCCAACCAACGATTCTCTTCCATCTTTTCCATAATTGGTGAGCTAATCTTCTAATGTTTTGCCCCCAACAATTGATTCCTCACAAAATTTACGTCCCTGTTTTGCCTCCTACTCACCGTTATTCATGTGGAGCTAGCAACTTAAATTGGGCATGGAACAATCATAAGTGCCATTAGTTACTGTTTGTACGTACAGTTTTGCTTCTTCATTTTCCTATGTGATTACTTTACCTCAGCTCATTGATTTCAGGCGCTCTTTAAAATTATAACAAGTGGATATAGAATGAGCTACATGTGATATTTCAGTTTTTGTTCTTTCAATTGTTTTCCCCTTACCTCTAATTTATTTCTTTATTATATAGCTTCTTTTGTTTCCTTGTTGAACCACATGTGACCAGTATGCACATGCCTCATTGCATTGATATATTTGTAATAGGGAGATATTGAGCCTCTTGCATTGTAATAGGGAGATATTGTTTGATTGTACACGTGTTTTTTTGGAAATGTGTTGTATAATACACTAATGCTTTTCACAATTTTTGTTTTAGTGAGTCACTACTCCATATTTGGTAGCTTGACTGTCCACTTCCGACAATTGGATATTCGACGTCTAATTGTGTGCGCGCTCCAGACCATTCTATAAATCAGGTATGCCTAATATTTCTTTTAAATGACCACATGGTTATGTCCATGGAGCCATGTGCTACTTTCAAGTGCAGGGTAATAAGCCGGTACATAACAATACCCTTGATGTTGCATTCTATTTGGGAGCTATATGTGTCACATGGCTTGGTTAAGTATTCAGTAATACATAGGCATTGCCTTGGTTCTCAAAAATAGTTTAGATGTATGATCGTTTGCTTAAATTTGGCTAGAGTGAAATGAAATCTCCTAGCTATAAGATAACAATAGTATACAAAGTGTTCTACACTAGATCAGATGGGGTGGTGATCTACTTTTCTTTTTGTTTATACTTTCAGTTTGGTTGCATCTTGCCATGTCTTATTGAAGAGAACATGTAGTCATGAGTTGATAACTCAAACTGTCCTGAATATGATGATGCTTTTTTTGTGTTGCTACTTCTGCGGGTTTTGAGAATTTTATTCGTGGATCAGGAAACTATAATTTGTGGCTTTCTAATTTTCAGGCAATTATGAAATCTTGCGTGATGCAGATTATTTAAAGATTTTCGAGTTGTTGGCAATGAGATTTCTTCTAGGACACCATAGAATGCATGACTAATGAATCATCCCAAGCATGAGTAGTACGGGAGTAATGTGATGCAAAGCTAATTAGTGCAGAGACCTCTGGACAATGGAGATGTTCCATTTTGCAATAGTTGATACTATTGCTTGTCATTAGTCAGTTGTTGAATTCATCTTGTAGTTATTATAATATATTGTTAGGATATTTTTTAGTAGCAAATACAAGCTGATAGTTATTCATAATGAACAGCCAAATTTGATTCATCAAAGGTGTCTATTTTGTTATGCAGATTCTTATCTCAATGAGCCATGGATATTCAAAACATGTGCAGACATTTCTATGGTGCTCATTTAAATTTTACTTCTCTATGAGCCTGCTTTTCTCTACTGCAAGTTACTCATCACATATTGTTGTTGTTGTAGGTCACGAAGACAAAATGTTGATGCATGGCTCAAATGTTGATTGCAAGGTTAAGAATTGGAGCTACTACAAGATAATTAGAATGCCAATTTATGATAAATGTTTCAAACATTATTGTTGATTGCAAGGTCAAGAATTGGGCCACTACAAGATATACTTTCACCTCCTGTAATCTTTGGATCATGGTTTTTGTAACGCAACATAGTCGATATAATATATGATATCTTTCTGTTTGTTATATTCTGGCTCCTATGCAGTACTGGCATTGACCTAATAATTATGGACAGCAATATATAAAATACCATCAATTGTTCATGCTATCTATCAAAGCTTTTAGTAGTTCCAATTATTTTTAATGTTCATTTGAAAATCCTTTTGTACAGGGTCGCCACCAACGCATATGAGGTGTTGTTGGGCTATAGCTTTATATGTTGCTACCTAACAGCGCTTCTACACACCATTTACCAATGTATGCAGATACATTGTTGTAGACCCTTCCAACGCCACCAACGGCAACACATACAAATCTGTTGGTGTAGACCTTAGCAACGCATATATGGACATACGACAACGCATTGATGCGTTGTTGAAGGGGGTTCTTGTTGTAGTGCCATCTCTTCGCCGAACTAGTGCACCTGTACAATTTACCATTGTATTGGGTGTGTTGGGGACACAAGAGACTCTTTGTTATTTGGTTGTAGGGTTGCTTGAGAGAGACCATCTTCATCCTACGCCTCCCACGGATTGATAAACCTTAGGTCATCCACTTGAGGGAAATTTGCTACTGTCCTACAAACCTCTGCACTTGGAGGCCCAACAACGTCTACAAGAAGAAGGTTGTGCAGTAGACATCAGTAAGCTTTTGGGTTTTTTGGTTTCAGACCGAGGTATCGAAGCTAACCCAAAGAAAATCAAGGCCATTACTTCCCTGGCTAAGCCAAAGTTTGTTAATGACGTCCAACGCTTGGCGGGTTGAATAGCAGCCTTGAGCCGGTTCATAAGCCGCCTAGGAGAAAAGGCTATCCCTTTGTACCAGATGATGAAGAAGACAGATAATTTCGTCTGGAGTAATGTTGCTGATGAGGCATTTGAGGTGCTTAAGAAGCAACTGGCTGAGCCGCCGGTTCTTGCTACCCCTATTGATAAGGAGCCTTTGTTGTTATATGTGGCTGCCAATGGTCGGGCTGTTAGTGTGGCCATTGTGGTGGAAAGGAAAGAGGCAGGCAAGGAGTATCCGGTTCAACGGCCGGTTTATTACATCAGCAAGGTACTTATTGAGTGCAAGCAGAGGTATCCGCATTGGCAGAAGCTTGTGTATGGGGTTTTAATGGCAAGTCGAAAGCTCAAGCAATATTTTCTGGGTCATCCCATTACTGTGGTTAGTTCTGCTCCTTTGGGGGATATCATCCAAAATAGAGAAGCCACAGGTCGGGTAGCCAAGTGGGCCATTGATCTTGGACCTCATGGTTTAAAGTATGTGCCTCGTACGTCCATCAAGTCACAAGCACTCGTGGATTTTATCAATGATTGGACAGAGTTGCAGACGCCTAAGGAAAAGCCGGATAACACATATTGTACTATTCACTTTGATGGATCCATGCAGTTGGAAGGATCGGGGGCTGGAGTTGTCTTCACTTCCCCACGAGGTGATAAATTTTCTTATGTTCTCCGGTTAATGTTCCCTTGTACTAACAATGCAGCTGAGTATGAGGCCTTTCTCCACGGTCTTCGGATGGCTAAGGAGATGAACTTAAGCCGGATGAGGTGTTTCGGCGACTCAGATCTGGTAGATCAGCAAGTTTCTGGCACTTGGGATTCTAAGGATCCACTCATGGCGGCTTATTGTCGAGAGGTTGATGCCATTGCGGGTCACTTCAAGGGTTACCAAGTTGAGCATATTGATCGCAGGAAGAATGAGGCGGCTGACACTTTAAGCCGGTTCGGGTCTCGGCGTAAGCTGGTGCCACCTAACACTTTCCTGGATATTCTGCTTAACCCTTCTGTCAAATTGCCTACAGAGGAGGATCTTGATGTTCCTAACCGGGAAGCACAATTGGTGGCGGCTCTTCATGCCATTCCTGATTAGACAGTTCCGTATTTGGCTTACATGACCCAGGGAGAGTTGCTTGAGGATGAGATTTTGGCCAGGTAGATAACCCGACAATCTAAGTCAATGACATTTGTCAATGGGGAGTTGCACCATCGCAGTGTCACAGGGGCGTTTCAACGTTGCGTCTCTCCTGGAGAAGGCTATGAGATTCTGCAAGAGATTCACGAGGGAGATTATGGTCATCATGCCGGCTCTAAATCTCTCATAGCCAAGGCTTTTCGCCATGGGTTTTATTGGTTGAAGACTCGTGTTGATGCTGAGGATTTGGTCAACAAATGAGACGGTTGTCAGAAGTTTTCACGACGAGCTCATGTTCTGGCTCAAGAGTTGAGGATGATTCCAATTAATTTGCCATTTGCGACCTGGGGGCTTGATATGGTCGGGCCCTTCAAGAGGTCCAAAGATAAGAAAACTCACCTTTTGGTGGCAGTTGATAAGTTTACTAAGTGGGTTGAAGCAGAGGCGGTTAGCAAGTGTGATGCAGCAATGGCAGTTCAATTTATCAAGAAGGCAATCTTTCGTTTTGGCTTTCCCACATCATTATAACGGATAATGGCACTAATCTGTCTAAGGTTGCTATGAAAGAATTTTGTCAACAAGAGCATATTCGACTTGATGTTTCCTCTGTGGCTCACCCCCAGTCTAATGGTCAAGTGGAACGAGCTAGTCAAGAGATTCTGCGAGGCATCAAGCCTCGGCTTATGGTTCATTTGCAAAGAACGACGGGCTGTTGGGTAGAGGAATTACCTTCAGTGTTATGGAGTATCAATACAACCCCCAACAGATCTACGGGTTACACACCTTTCTTCATGGTTTATGGAGCAAAGGAGGTTATGGGTATTATGACCCTGGTTATGGACTATTTGTCCCCAGCGGTTTAATTTGGGTATTATGACCCGCCCGCGGTAAACCGCCAGGGCAATTGTGATTTACTTGTGTGCAGGGTCATGATAAAATCTCATCTGCACAAATTGACGTTATCATAAGCATAAAGTGATATGCTCTTCAAATGCTGGAAAATACGGTGTGGTGCAAAGCAAAAACATGCACAATGCCACGACAGATCAAAGTTTTACTAGCCTATTACATGACTCAGTGAGCCAAAAAGATCAAGTGCTTTTCAAAAGTTCAAGTATTTGAACCGCCCGACAGATCAATCTTCTTGGTCTTGGCAACTTGAAGCTTTTGGATCATCCTTTTCCGGTTCTTTGTCCTCCTCCGCCGTCTGGAAGTTTGGTGATGACCAATCAATGCCACTGATACGTCTCCAATGTATCTATAATTTTTGATTGCTCCATGCTATATTATCCACTGTTTTCGACATTGTTGGGCTTTATTATCCACTTTTATATTATTTTTGGGACTAACCTATTAACCAGAGGCCCAGCCCAGAATTGCTGTTTTTTTGCCTATTTTAGGGTTTCGAAGAAAAGGAATATCAAATGGAGTCCAAACGGAATGAAACCTTCGGGAACATGATTTTTCTCAACGAATAAGACCCGGGAGACTTGGACCCTACGTCAAGAAACAAGAGAGGAGGCCATGAGGTAGGGGGCGCGCCCACCCCCACCAGGCGCGCCCTCCACCCTCGTGGGCCCCCTGTTGCTCCACCGACGTACTCCTTCCTCCTATATATATCCACGTACCCCCAAATGATTAGATACAGAGCCAAAACCCTGATTCCATCGCCGCAACTTTCTGTATCCACGAGATCCCATCTTGGGGCCTGTTCCGGAGCTCCGCCAGAGGGGGCATCGATCACGGAGGGCTTCTACATACACACCATAGCCCCTCTGATGAAATGTTAGTAGTTTACCTCAGACCTACGGGTCCATAGTTAGTAGCTAGATGGCTTCTTCTCTCTTTTTGGATCTCAATACAATGTTTTCCCCCTCTCTTGTGGAGATCTATTCGATGTAATCTTCTTTTTTGCGGTGTGATTGTTGAGACCAATGAATTGTGGGTTTATGATCAAGTCTATCTATGAACAATATTTGAATCTTCTCTGAATTCTTTTATGTATGATTGGTTATCTTTGCAAGTCTCTTCGAATTATTAGTTTGGTTTGGCCTACTAGATTGATCTTTCTTGCAATGGGAGAAGTGCTTAGCTTTGGGTTCAATCTTGCGGTGTCCTTTCCTAGTGACAGTAGGGGCAGCAAGGCACGTATTGTATTGTTGCCATCGAGGATAACAAGATGGGGTTTTCTTCATATTGCATGAGTCTATCCCTCTACATCATGTCATCTTGCTTAAGGCGTTACTCTGTTTTTAACTTAATACTCTAGATGCATGCTGGATAGCGGTCGATGAGTGGAGTAATAGTAGTAGATGCAGGCAGGAGTCGATCTACTTGTCTCGGACCTGATGCCTATATACATGATCATACCTAGATATTCTCATAACTATGCTCAATTCTGTCAATTGCTCAACAGTAATTTGTTCACCCACCGTAGAATACTTATGCTCTTGAGAGAAGCCACTAGTGAAACCTATGGCCCCCGGGTCTATCTTTATCATATTAATCTCCTACTACTTAGTTATTTACTTTGCTATTTACTTTGCCTTTATTTTACTTTGCATCTTTATCATAAAAATACCAAAAATATTATCTTATCATATCTATCAGATCTCACTCTCGTAAGTGGCCCTATAGGGATTGACAACCCCTATTTGCATTGGTTGCGAGGATTTATTTGTTTTGTGCAAGTGCGAGGGACTCGCGCGTAGCCTCCTACTGGATTGATACCTTGATTTTCATAAACTGAGGGAAATACTTATGCTACTTTGCTGCATCATCCCTTCCTCTTCGGGGAAAACCAACGCAGTTCTCAAGAGGTAGCAAGAAGAATTTCTGGCGCCGTTGCCGGGGAGGTCTACGCAAAAGTCAACATACCAAGTACCCATCACATACCCTTACCTCCCGCATTACATTATTTGCCATTTGCCTCTCGTTTTCCTCTCCCCCACTTCACCCTTGCCGTTTTATTTGCCCTCTCTCTCTATCCTCCCTCTCTTTCTCTATTTGCCTCATTTTGCCCGCTCGCTTTTTATTTGCTTGTGTGTTAGTTTGTTTGCTTGTCAGTATGGCTAGTCCCTTATCTTCTCCGTTGTCTCCCGAGAATGAAATTCTGAATTTTAAGCAAAGGGAGGGAGAAAATCTAAAAGATGCTTGGTATAGAATTTGCAATGCTCAAAACAGATGCACTAGGAAGCAATCTACTTCCGTTCTTTTTCGCAATTTTTATGTAGGCATTACTCCTTGGCACCGTTATGTTCTTGATACTATTACCGGAGGGAACTTTTTGGGTAGCCATACTTTTGATTCTTATAATGCTATGTTAGATTTATTTGGCTCACCCCCTCTCTTGGTTAATGGAACTATATTAACTTTGGAGCATGTAATGCAAAGGCTTGAGATTATTGAAAATAAGGTTGCTACCGTAGAGTTAATTGAAAATTTGGATAAAAAGATCCACAACCGAATCTCTCAATATGGATCTAAAGTAGGAGTTACTTTGAAAGATATTAAAGAAAAGGAACCCATAGTTAATGAGAAAAAAAAAATCACGATTCCGTTAGGATCGATAAACTTGAGAATATTATTACCAATTTGGGAACCGCTTTTTCTTCCATAAAGAATACTCCAAGTCCTTCCACTAAAGTTGCCAAGCTTACGTATGTTCCTAAAAATAAGGGCGAATCCTCTAGTAAGGAAAATGCGGATCTCAAATCTATAAGTATTCATCCCAATCTTTTTGCTATCATTAAGGAACCATTTGTTACTAATGAATTTTTCGATCTTGTGCCTAAAAGTTTGATAATTAATGAAAAGGAAGAAATTCCTAAAGATGGTAGATGCCTAATTGAAGAATTGCCTACCAAAGATGGCAATACCTATATCTATTCTTGCTTGTTATGCCTAGCTAGGGTCGTTAAACGATAGCGCTTGTTGGGAGGCAACCCAATTTTATTTTTATTCCTTGATTTTTGCTCCTGTTTAGTAATAAATAATTTATTTAGCCTCTGTTTTGGTTGTGATTTTTGTGTTTAATTAATGTTTGTGCCAAGTAGAACTGTTGGGAAGACTTGGGGAAAGTCTTGTTGAACTTGCTGTAAAAAACAGAAACTTTAGCCCTCACGAGAACTGCTGTCATTTTTATTTGGAAAGTGATATTTAGTTAATTATTTTTTAAGATGATTAATAGATAAATTACTCACGTCCAGAAATTTATTTTAGAATTTTTTGGGTTCCAGATATTGCGCTAGCTACAGATTACTACAGACTGTTCTGTTTTTGACAGATTCTGTTTTTCGTGTGTTGTTTGCTTATTTTGATGAATCTATGGCTAGTAAAATAGTTTATAAACCATAGATAAGTTGGAATACATTAGGTATAACACACATATAAATAAAGAATGAGTTCATTACAGTACCTTGAAGTGGTCTTTTATTCTCTTTCGCTAACGGAGCTCACAAGATTTTCTACTTTAAGTTTTGTGTTGTGAAGTTTTCAAGTTTTGGGTAAAGATTTGATGGATTATGGAACAAGGAGTGGCAAGAGCCTAAGGTTGGGGATGCCCAGGGAACCCCCAAGATAATCTAAGGACACCTAAAGGCCAAAGCTTGGGGATGCCCCGGAAGGCATCCCCTCTTTCGTCTACTTCTATCGGTAACTTTACTAGGAGCTATATTTTTATCCGCCACATGATATGTGTTTTGCTTGGAGCGTCTTGTATGATTTGAGCCTTTGCTTGTTAGTTTACCACAATAATGCTTTCTGTACACACCTTTTGAGAGAGCCATACATGATTTGGAATTTGTTATAATACTCTATGTGCTTCGCTTATATCTTTTGAGTTATATAATTTTGCTCTAGTACTTCACTTATATCTTTTAGAGCACGGTGGTGGATTTGTTTTATAGAAACTATTGATATCTCATGCTTCACTTAGATTATTTTGAGAGTCTTAATAGCATGGTAATTTGCTTAAAATCCTAATATGCTTGGTATGCAAGATTAATAATAAAAACTTTCTTATGAGTGTGTTGAATACTAAGAGAAGTTTGATGCTTGATGATTGTTTTGAGATATGGAGGTAATAATATCAAAGTCGTGCTAGTTGAGTAGTTGTGAAATTGAGAAATACTTGTGTTGAAGTTTGCAAGTCCCGTAGCATGCACGTATGGTAAACGTTATGCAACAAATTTGAAACATGAGGTGTTATTTGATTGTCTTCCTTATTAGTGGCGGTCAGGGACGAGCGATGGTCTTTTCCTACCAATCTATACCCCTAGGAGCATGCGCGTAGTATCGAGGTTTTTGATGACTTGTAGATTTTTGCAATAAGTATGTGAGTTCTTTATGACTAATGTTGAGTCCATGGATTATACGCACTCTCACCCTTCCATCCTTGCTAGCCTCTTCGGTATTGTGCATTGCCCTTTCTCACATTGAGAATTGACGCAAACTTCGCCGGTGCATCCAAACCCCGTGATATGATATGATCTTTCACACATAATCCTCCTTATATCTTCCTCAAAAAAGCCACCATACCTACCTATTATGGCATTTCCATAGCCATTCCGAGATATATTGCCATGCAACTTTCCATCATTCCGTTCGTCATGACACATTCATCATTGTCATATTGCTTAGCATGATCATGTAGTTGACATAGTATTTGTGGCAAAGCCACCGTTCATAATTCTTTCATACATGTCACTCTTGGTCCATTGCATATCTCGGTACACTGCCGGAGGCATTCATATAGAGTCATCTTTTGTTCTAGTATCGAGTTGTAATCCTTGAGTTGTAAATAAATAGAAGTGTGATGATTCATCATTTTCTATAGCATTGTCCCAAGTGAGGAATATAAAAAAAAGAGAAAGGCCATAAAAAAGAGAAGGCCCAAAAAAAGAGAGAAAGGCCATAAAAAAGAGAAAAGACCCAAAAGAAAAAAAAGAGAAAAAATGAGAGAAAAAGAGAGAAGGGACAATGTTACTATCCTTTTACCACACTTGTGCTTCAAAGTAGCACCATGATCTTCATAGTAGAGAGTCTCTCCTGTTATCACTTTCATATACTAGTGGGAATTTTTCATTATAGAACTTGGCTTGTATGTTCCAACAATGGGCCTCCTCAAGTGCCCTAGGTCTTCGTGAGCAAGCAAGTTGGATGCACACCGGCTAGTTTCTTTTGTTGAGCTTTCATACATTTATAGCTCTAGTGCATCCGTTGCATGGCAATCCCTACTCCTTGCATTAACATCAATCAGTGGGCATCTCCATAGCCCATTGATTAGCCTCGTTGATGTGAGACTTTCTCCTTTTTTGTCTTCTCCACATAACCCCCCTCATTATATTCTATTCCACCCATAGTGCTATGTCCATGGCTCGCGCTCATATATTGTGTGAAAGTTTATAGGTTTGAGATTACTAAAGTATGAAACAATTGCTTGGCTTGTCATCGGGGTTGTGCATGATGAGAGAATTCTTGTGTGACGAAAATGAAACATGACTAAACTATATGATTTTGTAGGGATGAACTTTCTTTGGCCATGTTATTTTGAGAAGACATAATTGCTTAGTTAGTATGCTTGAAGTATTATCATTTTTATGTCAATATGAACTTTTGTCTTGAATCTTTCGGATCTGAATATTCATACCACAATTAAGAAGAATTACATTAAAATTATGCCAAGTAGCACTCCGCATCAAAAATTCTGTTTTTATCATTTACCTACTCGAGGACGAGCATGAATTAAGCTTGGGGATGCTTGATATGTCTCCAAGGTATCTATAATTTTTGATTGCTCCATGCTATATTATCTACTGTTTTGGACATTATTGGGCTTTATTATCCACTTTTATATTATTTTTGGGACTAACCTATTAACCGGAGGCCCAGCCCAGAATTGCTGTTTTTGCCTGTTTTAGGGTTTCGAAGAAAAGGAATATCAAACAGAGTCCAAACGGAATGAAACCTTCGGGAACGTGATTTTCTCAATGAATAAGATCCGGGAGACTTGGACCCTACGTCAAGAAACAAGAGAGGAGGCCATGAGGTAGGGGCGCGCCCACCCCCACCAGGCGCGCCCTCCACCCTCATGGGCCCCCTGTTGCTCCACCGACGTACTCCTTCCTCCTATATATATCCACGTACCCCCAAACGATTAGATACGGAGCCAAAACCCTAATTCCATCGCCGCAACTTTCTGTATCCACGAGATCCCATCTTGGGGCCTGTTCCGGAGCTCCGCCAGAGGGGGCATCGATCACGGAGGGCTTCTACATCAACACCATAGCCCTTCTGATGAAATGTTAGTAGTTTACCTCAGACCTACGGGTCCATAGTTAGTAGCTAGATGACTTCTTCTCTCTTTTTGGATCTCAATACAATGTTCTCCCCCTCTCTTATGGAGATCTATTCGATGTAATCTTCTTTTTTGCGGTGTGTTTGTTGAGACCGATGAATTGTGGGTTTATGATCAAGTCTATCTATGAACAATATTTGAATCTTCTCTAAATTCTTTTATGTATGATTGGTTATCTTTGCAAGTCTCTTCGAATTATCAGTTTGGTTTGGCCTACTAGATTGATCTTTCTTGCAATGGGAGAAGTGCTTAGCTTTGGGTTCAATCTTGCGGTGTCCTTTCCCAGTGACAGTAGGGGCAGCAAGGCACGTATTGTATTGTTGCCATCGAGGATAATAAGATGGGGTTTTCTTCGTATTGCATGAGTCTATACCTCTACATCATGTCATCTTGCTTAAGGCGTTACTCTGTTTTTAACTTAATACTCTAGATGCATGCTGGATAGCGGTCGATGAGTGGAGTAATAGTAGTAGATGCAGGCAGGAGTCGATCTACTTGTCTCAGACGTGATGCCTATATACATGATCATACCTAGATATTCTCATAACTATGCTCAATTCTGTCAATTGCTCAACAGTAATTTGTTCACCCACCGTAGAATACTTATGCTCTTGAGAGAGGCCACTAGTGAAACCTATGGCCCCCGAGTCTATCTTTTTCATATTAATCTCCTACTACTTAGTTATTTACCTTGCTATTTACTTTTCCTTTATTTTACTTTGCATCTTTATCATAAAAATACCAAAAATCTTATCTTATCATATCTATGAGATCTCACTCTCGTAAGTGGCCCTATAGGGATTGACAACCCCTATTTGCGTTGGTTGCGAGGATTTATTTGTTTTGTGCAGGTGCGAGGGACTCGCGCGTAGCCTCCTACCGGATTGATACCTTGGTTCTCAAAAACTAAGGGAAATACTTACGCTACTTTGTTGCATCATCCCTTTTTCTTCGGGGGAAACCAACGTAGTGCTCAAGAGGTAGCAGCCACGTAAGGCATGGAGTTCAGCTTCATCATCAATAAGACTCGACGGGTCAACTTCAGGGGCGAAAGTATGCTTACGAATTGGAGGAATCAGATCCATCACTTTATAATCCGGTGTGGGTTTCTTTTGAATTTCTGCATCATAAGCCGGTTGATACTTGGATATATTCGTCTCATCAGCAATCAGAGTCGCCCCATGACGTATTTCCTTAACGCAGGCAGCAAAGTCCTTTTGATCAAAAGCAGTACCATCTTCCTTCAAACTTGGATACCCAGTAGCTACCTCATCCGGGTCTAGCTCTGGTACCCATGCCTTAGCACAGCTCAAGGCCGTCACGTCACCGGCTCTTGCACATGCCCATTTGATCTCTTGAAACCTTGCAGGCAGAATTGACAATGTTTTCAAGACATCGCTCAACAGATTGGGTCCTTGATTTGTTGGTGAAATTGTGGCTAGCATGCGTTGAGCTCTAGTATACAGTTGTTCAACAAGTGTATATACAACTTTCAGCTTCACCAGCATATCTTGACTAAGATTGCTGCTCCTTGGACCTATATACCAATTGTGGAATTGTCAGTGGCGGTTTATAATATGAAATGAAGAGATTCAAGTTAAATGCTGGTAAGGCAACTCACCAAAGATAGCAGAAACCATCTGGGATACACGATGCTTTAAACCGGTAAGCTCAATGGTCACCTCTGGAAGAGCCGCTTCAGCTTTCTTAGCCAGCCCAGGCATATCTTTCAGGCTCAAAACTGGTTTTCAGTTTTTTCGTTTCAGCCACGCTAAATTGGAATTTTGAATCCGCTTTCCGGGTTTCAGATTCTTGATTCTCCAGCCGGGTCTTTGCATCAGCCAATTGTGATTGAAGTTCAGCAGTGGCGTCCTGTAAAAACACAGAGTTACAAACACATTTATATCCGGGTTACAGGAATGTAAGTCCCAAGTATTTTGCAAGCAACAACACTTGGCACTTGGGGGCTAATGCCTGCTGAAGAGTTCTTCCTACAACGGCTTATATGACTAAGTCCCAAGCACTTTGCAAGCAAGAGTACTTAGCACTTGGGGGCTAATGCATATTTGCTCATTTTTCATTACTACTCTATGATGATCCAGCAGTGCCGCAGACAACCACAACCGGTTCATGGGGGCTACATGAGTAAGTTCTTATCTTTAAACAATAATGAGTACCGGTTCATTCATGCTGATTAAACCGGCCCTTGGGGGCTACGGAGGCAATGTTGATCACTAAAAACTGGCTTAAGTGAAAGACGACTTTTTTTCTCAAAGATGCTTTATACTCATTGCTATTCTAAAGTCTACATCATATTCAATTCTATTATACACAGTAGACTTGGGGCTGACAGGATATGCATACTGTACTTAAGCCGGAATTCATACCTCATATTTTTGATGCATCTGCTTCACCATATCGATTTCAAGATCACGGCTGGTATGCACTTGGTTGAGGTAGCCAGAGAGTACTTCACTGCTGCTCAATTGAGAATAGTGGGCAACATCAAATCTCACCTTCTGCTTTTCAATAAACTCCTGTTTAGCGGAGTGTTTGGCCAAGATAGTTGGATTTCCCGGTTCTGTAAAGCCGGTGCCAATAATTATAACATCGTCGGTATGTGTCTCCGACGGTTTAAGTGGGCTTGATGATTCAGTACTCAAAGGATTGAGTTTTGTCTGGTCACTGGAAAGGTCAGGAATCTCTGGTGGGGATTCATGGGCAAGTTCTTCTGGTTATTTTTTAGAAACGTCTGATGCTGGGACTTGCTGCTCCGGTTCAGGGACTTTAGGATCTTCAGCCGGCTTGGTCACCTTTGCCTTCTTGTTAGGCTTTGCTTTTCCACTGCACGGTTCATGAGAGATCAGTAAAAGTATAAGAGCATAAGGAGATAGAAAACAAAAGAGGTGTTACCAAGGGGCAGTCTTGAAATCCTGTAGCTGGGTTTGAGATTCACTTGAGGAAGAGCGGGAAACCTCCTGATAGTTTGAATCAGAAGGAGTAAGTGGCTGATGAAAGAGACCCGCCAAGGGGTAAAAAGAGTTAAGTTTGGGAAGACCTCATTTTGCCGTTTTCGTGGAGCTAGAGTATTTGATAAGCCGGACGATAACTCTTCACCTCCGCTGGTCCGAGTTTGTCACCGACTCTCGTGCTGCTTTGCTTCAAAAGAAAGTGAGGATCCAAATGAGCTAAGGGGTGCGAAAAGCTTACTTTCCGGGTTACCCATTGAATTTTCTATCTTGGCAAAGGCTCTGAGTCGGACAAAATAATAGTTAGCTCTTCTTCAGCTGCTTGGATGGCCCCCGTGTCATCTTGAGCATAATCAGTGTCAATATGGTAATTGAAAAAGGAACCAAGGGAGTCAAGGGCTACGTCCGACTCAGAGCTGTCATCCAGTTCAAACATGTTGGAGGCGCTGGATTTCTTCTTATTTTTCTTAGTGGTTTTCTTGGCGGATTTCTTGGTAGCCCTGTCCTTCTTGGTAGCTTCATGGTCGTATTTCTTCTTCCAAAAATCAGAGTCAGCCTGTGAAAAGTCATCAAAGTTGAGTTAATAAAGCATTAAAATGATGAGGTAAAAGTAAGTAAATTGGAGGCTCACATCCAGTGGCGGGTTAAGTTTGTAGAAAGGCTCCAGACCCACTTTGCTGCAATCTTCAGGATCTTCATTCATAAGGGACTTGGTCATTTCATTGATTGCCTTATCAGTTAAGCGCACAGAGCTGTGGCGCAGCGGATCCTTTATACCACCAGTGTAAGTACACATTAAGCCAGGTCGGCGGCTCAAGGGTATGATTCGCCAAGAAACCCAGCACCGAACCAAATCAATGCCAGTTAACCCATTTCCTACTAGAGCTTTAAGCTTTGCAATGGTGGGAGCAAGCTTTGCACGTTCGACAGTGGTATAATTTTCAGGAAGATGATGCTTTGAGTCCAGGCGCTTGACACGATAACCCGGCAATGGATTCTTGTCAGCTAGAGAGGTATGTTTGCAGTAAAACCATGTCTGGTTCCAATCCTTGGGATGACTCGGCAAGTAAGCATAAGGGAAGATAGAATCTCTTCTTCCTTGAATTGAGATTGCGCCAAGGTCCAAACTGGGTCCGTTCGTGAACTCGTTTTGGTGGTTCAAATAAAAATATTCTCTAAAAAGTTCAACACTAGGCTCCTCTTGAAGGTACACTTCACAGAAGACTTGAAAGTTGCAGATGTTTGACATAGAATTGGGTCCGATGTCTTGCGGATGGAGTTGAAAGAAGTGCAGAACATCTCAGAAAAATTTAGAGCCGGGCGGTGAGAGGCCCCGGTTCATGTGGTCAGTGAAAACAATGACCGCATCATCCTTTGGTTGAGGTATTTCTTCGCTTGGATTGGGGGCGCGCCAATGCATGGCATTTTTTTCTAGTAAATAGCCGATTTTGACAAAATCTTTGAGAGTGTCTTCGGTAACAATGGACTTAACCCAATTACATGAAGTGACTGTCTTTGGCGGCATTGTGAAGAGAGAAGCCTAAAGGAAAGAATTTTTTTGCCACGTTTAGTTGATTCATTAAGCCGGAATTAAAAGGCTACAGGCTTAAATGGGGCCTAATGATATATGGGTAATTATAAGTCGGTGATGTAAGCCTCCATGACAAGCACTGGTATTCAAGATCTGACAAGAGCGAATTTTACTAAGTGTTGGGACAAACAGGTTTCACAGATTGGAGCTATAAGATTGGATATGTAGAAATTCAGAGAAATGAAATATAATCTAAACCTAAGGTGGCGGCAACAGAAAAGTGGGGATGCCAGATGAGATCTGTTGCAATGAGGATATATTCTGATATTAAAAAACAAGTGCTAAAACTGCTACCGCACAAGATTTGTGTCGTTTTCAGATCAAAACTATGCAATCTAGGAAAGAGAAGGAGGAGAGGTGATGAACACCGACGAACAGGGAAACCCTAAGGCGGATCTATTAAAAGGAAAAGTGAATGCTTGCCAATGCTGATGAACAGTGGAGGGGCGCCACGATGTTCTGGTTCGTTTAGGGTGATGCAGCGGCCGGAGTTGAAGCAGTGGACGAAGATCGACGGAGGCAGAGCTCGGGCACGCTGGAGCGTTGTGAGGAAGAAGATGAAGACGAGAAGGCAAAAGGGGGAGAGTGAAAAGAGGACCCGTGGCCCTATTTATAAGACTGGAAGGATAAGTGGCATGCACGGGAATCGAGGAGACAAGAAAATGGATATGTGACGGCATGAGCGCCTTGATTTTCGGAGGTTCATTAAAAGAGAAGATTTATTAAGATTTGGGTCGTATATAATATTGATAACATGTGACGTCACGGCGGGGGACCGCAATCTCAGGAGATGACATCATGGCAGGTTATAATCTCTCACAAGAAGATGAAGAAGGGTTTTTTCTAAGTGTTGAAGATTGACATGAACAAAGTTCAAATCAACCTGGGGCCTAATGTTGGGGATATGACTATTGGATATGACCCGCCCAGGAGGGGCCGGGTTATCCCAATGGCGGTTCATAAACCAAGCCCATGAATATGTTGAAGATGGCAGTCCATGTAGTAGGCTTGTTAAAGGGCCCAAAACCCAAAGGCGGCTTAAGGCCCGTAAGTGTGAACCGCCATGTATATGTGACTTGTATTGTAAGGCATGTAAGATAAGTCACCAGGTCGGACACGTTTGTAGGAGCCGGCCGGGACTCTGTGAGCCGCAGGGCATCAACCCGTGTATATAAGGGGACGACCCGGTAGCGGCTTAGGGTAAGAAACGAGAGATTGAAGGTAGGCTAAGCGTATTCGCTCCTTGGCAATCGAAACCCTAGCAATACCACCTCAAACTGGATTAGGCTTTTACCTTCACCATAAGGGGCTGAACCAGTATAAACTCCTCGTGTCCTTTGTCCCGTTTTAACCCCTTTAAGCTAATACATCGCAACGGCTCCACAACTAAGTCCTTGCACTAGGACATCTGCCGTGACAATTCCATGATACTTACCATACCGTGGGATCACATGATACCACTCGGTATATCTTCTAGGCTTTGTGTGTTGATCAACTTGAATCCACTCTTTGTACTTAGTCTTGATCAACCTTGAATAGTATGTTCTCTCTTCATAAAGATGATGTCTTTAAGGTAAACATGAATGTTTACACAATCTTTTTCCTCAAGACATATTTGCAATAGGCTCTACTCTCACATGACCAATCTTTGGATAACTCCTTGAATGGCACCTTGGTCAACACATAATCTTTTTTCTTATAACCTTGAAACCAACAAATTGTCTTCAAGAAATGACTATGGACAAACCCTTCAAATATAAATCAAGGCCACCATTAATTAGTCCATAGGGACTGCCATAAATTATCAAAACCAAACATGGGGGCACCATGCTCTTTTAGTTACCCTCTGTCGGTTGAAGTATCCATCGACGTCGATGTACGATAGCACCACCTATCGAAACCATGCCAAAAATCACCGTGTCTTCATTGCGTTTGATCTTCCTATCTCTACCCCCTTTTACTTTCTTGCACTTTCATGTTGTTCATTTTCCGCTGCTCAATCTCTAGATATGCATGTGTAGGATGTATTGGTTGCCACTTAACTTCTGGTAAAATCTGCCTAACTTTCAAGAAAACTAAAAACTACAACTTTGCCTTGTTAAGTGTCTATTCACCCCCCTCTAGACCTATATTCTCGATCTTTCAATTGATATCAGAGCTTTGGTCTCCATTGCTTCGGTTTAATCATCATTGGAGAAAGATGGATGTGTCTACTTTTGGGAGTCTTAGATGTAGTGTATCTATTCTCAATGGGGAGTACTACAACTTTTGGAAAGATGGAATGCTTGATATCTTTAATGAATTTAACTTGAACAAGTATATTCATAGCCCATATGTGCCTCCCATTGATCCCTTGCACCCAACCCCCCACTACAAAAAATACACTTCCGTGATGATACGTGTTTGTCACAGTAGGTCACATTTTTTGTCATGCATGTACATCCATGACGATTTTATGACAGAATCAAGATAGTCATACCTGTGATGTCATAGAAGTGTTCCACGACATTACCAAAATTATCAGCACGGAAGTGTCCACTTCCGTGACGATAAATCGCGCGTCATGGAAGTGATTTCGTCAAGGGTGACCGACATGTGGCATCCACCGTAACGGAACACCGTTAAGCTATCAGGTCCGGTTTTGGATCCGATAACCTGCTAACAGCCCAGACCAATGAGGATTTTCCACGTGTAAAATTCTCATTGGCTGGAGGAAACACGTGTTGGCTCACCGTTGGGACAGATGTCATCCATTCATTGGACAGGAGGCGCCTATGATAGGTCGACATGTGGCACGGCCCAACAGTGGCCCATTCCGGTGAAAAAGGTCGGCCCAGTAAAAATTAGCAGGCTGTCCCATATAAGGCCTACTTGTGTCAGGTCCAGCCCATGACCCATACGAGATGTGGCAATTCGGCCCGTCAACGGCCCGTTAAGGATTTGACACCACTGCAGCCCATCGTCAGCTCGAGCCCGTTAACAACTCGCTATATATTTCGGCTCAATATTGGCCCGATGTGATTTCGGCCTGTTAACGACCCATTCAAGGGATGGGCCAATT
The DNA here is from genome assembly GCF_003073215.2 of Triticum urartu. Classification (NCBI taxonomy): domain Eukaryota; kingdom Viridiplantae; phylum Streptophyta; class Magnoliopsida; order Poales; family Poaceae; genus Triticum; species Triticum urartu. The sequence goes on from NC_053022.1 coordinate 278,155,393, forward strand.
TTCAGGATGTACATCTTTCGGCCTTTTAGTGACCCATTTAAGTGTTGGACCAATTTCCGGTCCGGTGTGTCTTTCAGCCTATTGACGGCCCATAAATGAGTTGGACCATTTGTAGTCGGACCTTAGTTTTGGCCTTTTAGCGACCCATTTAAGTGTTGGGCCAATTCCCGGCCCGGTGTGTCTTTCAGCCTATTGACTGCCCATAAATGATTTGGGCCATTTGTAGTTGGACCTGAGTTTTGGCCTTTTAACGGCCCATGCTCTTCATGGTCCAATACTAGCCCAGTTTCTCTTTCGGCCTGCTAAAGGCCCACAACACAGTTGGGCCATTTACAGTACGACCTGACTTTCGGCCTCTTAGCGGCCCATGCTCTTCATGGTCCAGTACGAGCCCGCTGTCTCTTTCGGCCTGCTAAAGGCCCATAGTATAGTTGGGCCATATGTAGCCCGACCTTAGTAATGGTCTATTAACGGCCCGTGAAATCAAATGGGCCCACCAGTTGCTCGCTTCGATGTCGGTCTGTTAATGACCCGGGAGGTAAGAGGGCCAACCATTAACTTTCGGCCTAGTAACGGCCCATTAACTTAATGGGCCCACTAAAGTTTGTACATGTCTTTAGGCCCAATTAGATAATTTGAGCCCATTACGACGAGCAATTATGCACAGCACCAAAACCGATCAAGCAAAGGTATGACATACAAGGAAAAATGTTGCACATCCAGCATATATTACAGGAAATTACATCCACTGGGAAATCAAAGATTGATGCCAGTGCAAATAAATGAATAGAACCTAACGATCTACAACGTCACAATCTGCAACCTCAGCGCGAATGACGCCCAAAAGCATGTGGGCAAGTTCTTGCTGCTTTGCTACACTGTCTCTGGAAACATTGATCAATTGTTGTTGCGCATGAATGTGCAACTCTTATTCCTCCACCATTTCCATCATTGCTTCAGCAATTAATTGGTTCACAAACATACATTTTTTCCGTTGCATTCAAGACATAGGAAACTGAACAGATTCAGATGGTGATTTTGGCAGGCTTGTATTATTGATAGTGGAGAGTGTCTCGACCACTGCATCATAACATAAATTAGGAGGGGAACCAAATAGATTAATCATGAGTTATTGCCATATTACATGGCCTAGATTTATTGGAAAGAAACAATGGGGTTGCCTTGCTGTTTTTAGAGTTTGTCTTCTTATCTTCAGCAGCCTGCACCAAATTAACACACTACCATTGCTATCATTGGCCAGGTCAGATAATAGGGAAGCAACATTGACACAACGAACGTTTGGGAAACCAGACCACACCAACCTACACCAAATTAACACAATATGGCACATCTATCATCAGCCAGCTAAGGTAATACGAAAGCAACATTGACACAATGAATGAATGGGCAAATAGATGTGACGCCCCGAATCCGATGTGCCAGATGTCTTCCAGTTATTCGTTGTCGTTGCCATATCTTTTGCTTGCGTGTTGCATTTCATCATGTCATCATGCACATTTGCATCATCATGTTTTCAAAACTTGCATCCGCCCGGGTCTCCCCGTTCCTTCCGTTGTCTGTTCTGAACCCAGACACACTTGCACGCGCCCGCGACACGTCCGAAATATTATTTTATAAGTGGCCTGAAAATATTCTTGGAATGGGTTGAAAGTTTACATGCGGTGTTGTTATGTTGTCAGTAGACCACCTGTCAAATTTCATCGCATTCGGAGTTCGTTTGATAGCCCAACCGTTAAACTATAGCGGCAATAGTAGTTGGTCTATCGTCGGTCATTTTCGGTCTCCGGAAATCGTGTCGGGCTGCATCTCTCCCCTCTTCTCTCAGACCAACCCGCTCTCCACAGTCCACCTAGGCCCAGCCTACCCCTCTTTGTGCGCTGCATAGTCCTCTCTCGCGCGTCCGAAACTTACCCGAACCCGACCCGGGTTGTCGTTACCGATGGGTCCGGATCATCCCCAAACGTCTATAAAACATCTTCGTTTTATTATTTGATCTCCCTAGCCTATTTATCCGAGACCGTCCGATTAAGATCGGAGGGCCCAAATGACCCTAAACTTAGCCCTTTTGCTATTTATAGATCAAGCAATAGCCTATTTTGGACAAACCCTAAAATCTAGGGACTTGTCCCTGCCGCCGCCACCGCACTCATCTCCCAAATCCCCATCGGGATCCACCCCGATCCACAAGCCAACCATGGCCTCCCCTCCCCTTGATCCATCCTCCATCCACCTCGCTTTCTACTGCCAACCAACCAGCGCCATGCGCCGCGTCCTTTTCTCCTCCTCCCTGTCTTGCCCAGTGCCCGATCTGTATCACGCCCATGCCTTTGTTCCTCGCTGCAGCCAGCCTCCCCGAGCTCCTAGCGCCACCAGCGCCTCCGGTTGCCTTGCCGGAGCAAGCTCCACTGAAGACCAGAGCCACCTCGTGTCGCTGGCCTCCTCTGTTTCTCCTCGTTCCCGCAGCAACAGCAAAACCCGAGCACCCCATCGCCGGACGTGGAGCCGCGACCCCCGCCAGAGCTCCTCCCTGCCCGAGGCTGCTGCCTCCTTGTCGTCTTCCTCATGCACGAGCTCACACCGGAGCACATCGCCCTCCAGCTTCCTCGCAACTCGCGCCAGGTGCCTCTTCCCTGCACCTGAAGTCAGTCGCGCCACTAAGCCGCCCGAGCTCCTCCTTGCTCGCCTCCCTCCAACCAGAGCTCGCTGCTGGTGAGAAAGCCCTCTGTAGTCGTTCTTTTCCCCTGGATCATCCTTCTTCTCTCCCCTAACCTCCTTTATTTCCTCTATGCTCGCGACCGGAGGAGGAACGCCATTGACGCCGCCCCATGGAGTCCCATCAGTCCAGATCCGGCCGGGAACCAGACATGCCCGCGCCTCCCCCGCCTCGGATCCGGTCGTCCCCGCGCCAAGTCCCCTGCTTCGCCTCCTGCCCTCGTGCACGCGGCTCTGCTGCCTCGCCATCGCCCGTCGCTGGCCTCTGCTTCCCCTGCAACGAGCAGCATGCACTGCATCGTCTCCCGTCTGAGACGTTGTTGACCGCTTCAACCTTCCACGAGGGCCCCGCATCGCCAGCCAGGCCCAGCCTGCCTCCCCTTCGCCAGATCCCGCTGGCCTGCTGCTCCGTTAGCTGGGCCTTCGCCCATGTGAGCAGTTCCCCTAGCCCAGTAGTGTCTTTTTAGGTTCACCGAATTTTCTATTTTTTTCTAGAGTTTCCAGTTTTGCAAAAAAACCCTTCGGGATCATGCATTTAATAAGTAATAAACCATGCATCGGATTAAAATAAGTTATATATGTAAAATGCTTAGATTTTCGTCTAGTTTCACAATATCCAACTTTCATGCATGTTAAACATGTTTAAAAGGCTGTTTGTGTAATTTTGCTCAGATGCCATGTTAAAATGATTTATTTCATAACTACTAAACCGTAGCTCGATTTAAATAAACTTTATATGTAAATGGGTTAGAAAAATGCCTAGTTTAACATGGTAGTATTACTTTGCATGTTTAACAACTCTAAAATATGGTTTAGGGCAGAACAATACCAAATTCATAATATGCACATGAGGGTTTTTCCGGAATTGTTGTTTGTTGTTTCCGGCCCCATTTAAACTTGACTAGTTAGTTAGTTTAAGTATGCTTCACACCTTGCCATGCTAACCAACATTTAATATTGTTGGGTACATAAATGAGATCGAACTAAATAATCAAATGTGGTGTTCCGGCAATATGCAACTCGTTGCATATTAAGCTCCACTTAACTTGTAGTTTTGCTTGTGCATTTTGCCATGCCATACCTCATTAAACTGGACATGCATCATACTTGGTTGTGCATCATGCCATGTTTATGTGATGGTTGTTTACTATGTTGCTTGCTTCTTTCTGGGTTGCTTCTCTCGTTAGCTTCGGTTTCATTCTGAAGTTGTGAGGATTCGTTCGACTACGTCTGTTTGTCTTCATCATGGACTCGTTCTTCTTCCTTACGGGATTTCAGGCAAGATGACCATACCATCGAAATCACTTCTATCTTTGCTTGCTAGTTGTTCGCTCTATTGCTATGATGTGCTACCTACCACTTGCTCTATCATGCCTCCCATATTGCCATGTCAAGCCTCTAACCCTCCTTCCTAGCAAACCATTGTTTGGCTATGTTACCGCTTTGCTCAGCCCCTCTTATAGCATTGCTAGTTTAAGATGAAGTTTGTTCCATGTTGGAACATGGTTATGTTGGGATATCACAATACCTCTTATATTAATTAATGCATCTATATATTTGGTAAAGTGTGGAAGGCTCGGCCTTATGCCTGGTGTTTTGTTCCACTCTTGCCGCCCTAGTTTCCGTCATACCGGTGTTATGTTCCTTGATTTCGCGTTCCTTACACGGTTGGGTGTTATGGGGACCCTTGATAGTTCGCTTTGAATAAAACTCCTCCAACAAGGCCCAACCTTGGTTTTACATTTGTCTAACAACCTATAACTTTCCCTTGGGTTTTCGCGAGCCCGAGGGTCATCTTTATTCTAACCCCCCGGGCCAGTGCTTCTCTAAGTGTTGGTCCGAACTAGGCGATGTCCGGCGCCCCCTGGGCAACCAGGGTCTATGCCAACCCGACGTCTTTCCCATCCGGTGTGCCCTGAGAATGAGATACGTGCGACTCCTATTGGGATTGTCGGCACATCGGGCGGTCTTGCTGGTCTTGTTTTACCATTGTCGAAATGTCTTGTAACCGGGATTCTGACACTAATCGGGTCTTCCCAGGAGAAGGAATATCCTTTGTTAACCGTGAGACCTTGTGATGGGCTAAGTTGGGACACCCCTGTAGGGTTTGAACTTTCGAAAGCCATGCCCGCGGTTATGGGTAGATGGGAATTTGTTAATGTCCGGTTGTAGAGAACTTGATACTTAACTTAATTAAAATGAATCAACCGCGTGTGTAGCCATGATGGTCTCTTTCCAGCGGAGTCCGGGAAGTGAACACGGTTCTTGTGTTATGCTTGAACGTAAGTAGTTTCAGGATCACTTATTGATCACTTCTAGTTCACGACCGTGCTTTGCTTCTCTTCTCGCTCTTATTTGCGTAAGTTAGCCACCATATATGCTTAGTGCTTGCTGCAACTCAACCTCACTACCCTTTCCTACCCATAAGCTTAAATAGTCTTGTTCTCGTGGGTGTGAGATTGCTAAGTCCTCGTGACTTACAGATACTTCCAAACAGTTGCAGGTGCCGATGATACCATTGCAGGTGACGCAACCGAGCTCAAGTGGGAGCTCGATGAAGATCGTGTTCGTTGTGTTGTTTTTTTGTTTTCCTGTTGATCAGTAGTGGAGCCCAGTTGGGTCGATCGGGGATCTAGCATTTGGGGTTGTCTTATTTTATTTTGGTTCCGTAGTCAGACCTTGATTGTATTCTGGATGATGTATGTTATATTTATGTATTGTGTGAAGTGGCAATTGTAAGCCAACTCTTTATCACTTTCTTATTCAGTACATGGGATGTGTAAAGAATACCCCTCTTGCGACATGCTTACCATGTGGCTATGCCTCTAAGTCGTGCCCCGACACGTGGGAGATATAGCCGCATCGTTGGTGTTACAAGTTGGTATTAGAGCCATCCCGGACTTAGGAGCCTCCTGCTTGATCGAATCGCTGACGTTGTTGAGTCTAGAACAAAATGTTTTGAGTCTTAGGATTATATATATCGGAGAGTAGGATTGTTTTTACTCCTCAGTCCCTTCGTCGCTCTGGTGAGGCCTCCTGACATAGAGTTTTGACTCTTCTCTCCTCAAATTTCACGAAAAAATTAGGATCACGCGAGTATCTTGAAATCGTTCCGATGGTTTTGTGATGAGAACATTGTTCTTGGTGCGTCCTGACATTTAGGGGTTGTGGCAGTGTCCCGGGGAGTTGAGCTTCGAGGTGTTGTCGTCACAATTTTATCATTGCAGTTCTCGAATACCTGAGTTCGCCGACATCAAAAATCTATTTTATGAAATTGTTGGTGAGATAACCTCGACGCCACCCAGTACTGGGGTGGGAGTTCGGGAGTATTGCCATAACTTGTATAACCGATGCTTTTCAAAGGTTGATGTAAATGATTTCCGAAGGTTTCTTGGTTATGTGTTGAAGGATGGATACAACTGGATGTAGGATTTGTTAGTTTTGGGTGAGATATTATGCTTCCCCTGTATCCCCAACACCTGCTTGCATAACCAGAAAGTTTCGGGAGTTTATAAGTGGGAATTCAAGTATCTCGTAGGATATCTTTCCAACAGACACATGATACGATATGGGGTCTATCATATGTTTGTTTCTGGCTTATTTTGCAAGCCAATCCTTTGTTTTGTTTTGAGTTGTGGTATTCGAGTTGCTTCAATGTCAAGTGTTGACTCCATACCTTTCCTAAGTGGTGTTCTCATATTTCTATGTGAATACTAATCCTTCATGATAATCAAGATTGTCATGTCAATCCTTTTCAACCGGCGTGTTTCCCTTCAAGTGGATCCGATCATTTCAACATTTGCAAGATCACCCCTCAGTTTTCCCAACATTGTTCGTTTCATCTGCCCCAAGTTGCCTTTGTTTTCCCGCCCTCCCATCCCTTTTTCTTCAAGGATTTAGATTTCTTAATCAAGTATCCATTTTATTCATGCAAAGTCTTTTCATTCTTTTTAATCAATGTTCTTATCTGGTGATTCTCACGAAGATAGTAACGGAGCTTCAAGTTCATCATTCTTCGTTCTTTTTCTTCCTCGGTGGATTCAATCCAAAATTTCGGTGTTAATCTTATCTCTTTCCTTATTTCAAATGCTTTCTCATGCTGGTGCACCTCTCAACTATCCTCGTCTCGCTATTCAATTGTTCCGGAGTGCTGAAGATATCTCAAAAGATTCAAGTTTCCATTCTCAATTTGCTCAAGTTCTTTTGAGGATGTTATCTCATTCAAGCCATTTAAATCAACCGGTGCAATATCTCTTCAAAATCGTTCAACGTTGTTTCTTTTGAGTGGGCCCTAACCCACAGGTCTTTTCCCAGGATCTTACCTGACTCTTCTATTTTCCCGGTGTTACTCTCAAATTCTTTTCCAAGTTTTACGTAAGAATGAGTTATCATCAGTCAAATGCCTTTCTCCAAGATCTTTCAAATTCTTTTCATCGTTGGTTCAACCTTTCTAATTTTCATCCCGGAGTGCCTCAACAATTCATGGTGGTGTTTTCTCGTCGTCATTCTCTGCATTTGAAGACCGAAGAAGAGTTTTTTCCTCCAAATCTTACCCGTTCTCTCGAAGATTCATGGTTATAGGCTTGATGCCATCCTCTCATAATTGTTTTCGATTGTGAGAATTCTTTTCACCCATCCAGAGCAATTCAAGCGTCTTTTCAGTTTGATTCTCTGGAGCCCATCATCTCAGAATTATTCATTCTAGCTTTCATCTCTAGTTTTTGAATTCTTCTAGTGCATATTCAAATATTCGCTAATCAGCTCAGGATCTCTTCGTTCACTTGTATCTAAATTATCTCAAGTATCTTCGTTCTCTAATTCTTCCCGGTGTTTCTTTATATTTTTCTTCATTCATTTTCAATTCTTACGGTGGTTTGTTCAAGATTTCTCTTCCTTCGTTATCATACCAATTTATTCGTTGCTTTCAACCCTACCGGTGGTTTCATCCATACCTTCTCAAGATTATGCTATATCTCTCCAGAATCCTTTCCAATGAGAATAAGTAGTATGTCAAATCTGTTGCTTGTCATCAATTTAAATTGGTGAAGGATAAGCATAATGCAAATCTTATTCTTGTTTCATCGAGTGAATTCAATTCCTTATTCCGGAGGGTCATCAAATTCTTGATTTCAATGTTTCATCTTTTCTTTCCCGGAGTTCCAAGCTCTTTCAATTATATCATTTCAAAGCTCCATCTAATCATTGCAAGGTTTCAATCTTATTCTTTTCATCCTTCACTTCTTTTGATCATTCTTTTATTACCGGAGTTCTTCATGGAGGTTATACATGATGGTTCATCAAGGATTCCTTTCATTCTTCAATTGCCCTCAAGATTTCTCTCAAAGTCAAGATCCGCCAGGCTATACTCTCAAATAAACATGGTGTTCAACACATGTCTTGTTTTGAGGAGTTAAAGCATTCTTCATCTTGCATTCGAGGTGCGATTCTTTCTTTCTTATCTTTTGAGGTGGTGTTATGTCATTGTTGATAATTTCCCTTCATGCTTCATGATTCACAAGTTCTTAAGAGTGACATATCTAAATCCATCATTTTCTCTTCGCTCAAGACATCTTTTCAACCCATCAATCTCTTCATTGGAATTATCTTGGGTTATATTTCACCTAAAGCTTCCCCTAAGGATTGCTGCTATTAATGGTGCTTATAAATGACCCAAGTTCTTGATTTATCCTACCGGCGAAATAAGTTTCTCGTCTCCTGGTTCATATCAATCCAATCTATTGTGTTTCGTTAGTGGCAGAATTTCACCTCAAGATTTCGACAAGTTTTCCATAAGCCCACAACAAGCTTACTCTTTTTGTTGTTGGTTTTCCAACAACTCCGTTCGACCCTTCTCCTAAAGATGCTTTTTCAAGCACATTTGAGGTAGAAGATGTTGTTTTCTTCTCCGTCCCTTTAATTCCTTTCTTTTATTTCTTCCGGAGGCTTTGTGATGTTGTTCTATTCAACCCATCATCTCATTTTTGTCAAAGATCATGTTCTTTCCTTTGCTTATCCATTCAACCGGAGTGTCGTCCCCTCTTTTCAAGTTCTTTCCATTTTATCAAGTTTTGCCTCCCTTCTCAACTGGAGTGTTGTCGTAATTGATCTTTATCGTTCCTTGTAAATCTCGGTTCAACCGGAGTGATTGCATGTACTTATTGTCCATTGCAACCCTTTTCTTATGTCTTTCAACCTACAAGGTTCTAGTAATGTTCCTTGGTCCTCTTTCCTAAGGGAGTGTTTTCAACTTTGTTCATCTTCGTTGTATTCCTTCTTTAAATTTGTTCTACCTCGCAAGGTTCTTTGGCTTCACTCGTTTGTACAAAGAAGCAACTTAGTTTTACCTTGTCCCCTTCCTCTTTCGTTTCCCCCGATGCCATCCTAGATCTCGGGACGAGATCCTCTCGTAGTGGTGGAGTGTTGTGACGCCCCGAATCTGATGCGCTAGATGTCTTCCAGTTATTCGTTGTCATTGCCATGTCTTTTGCTTGTGTGTTGCATTTCATCATGTCATCATGCGCATTTGCATCATCATGTTTTGAAAACTTGCATCCGCCCAGGTCTCCCCATTCCTTCCGTTGTCCGTTCTGAACCTAGACACACTTGTACGCGCCTGTGGCACGTCCGAAATATTATTTTATAAGTGGCCGCAAAATGTTCTCGGAATGGGTTGAAAGTTGACATGTGGTGTTGTTATGTTGACATAGACCGCCTGTCAAATTTCATCGCATTTGGAGTTTGTTTAATAGCCCAACCGTTAAACTATAGCGGCAATATTAGTCGGTCTATCGTCGGTCGTTTTCGGTCTCTGGAAACTGTGCCGGGCTGCATCTCTCCCCTCTTCTCTCAGACCAACCCGCTCTCCACAGTCCACCTAGGCCCAGCCTACCCCTCTTTGTGCGCTGCAGAGTCCTCTCTCGCGCGTCCGAAACTTACCCGAACCCGACCCGGGTTGTCGTTACCGATGCGTCTGGATCATCACCAAACGTATATAAAACATCTTCGTTTTATTATTTGATCTCCCTAGCCTATTTATCCAAGACCGTATGATAAAGATCGGAGGGACCAAATGCCCCTAAATTTAGCCCTTTTGCTAATTATAGATCAACCAATAGCCTATTTTGGACATACCCTAAAATCTAGGGAATTGTCCCTGCTGCCGCCGCACTCATCTCCCAAATCCCCATCGGGATCCACCCCGATCCACCAGCTAACCATGGCCTCCCCTCCCCTCGATCCATCCTCCATCCACCTCGCTTTCTCCTGCCAAAAAACCAGCGCCATCCCCGTGTCCTTTTCTCCTCCTCCTTGTCTCGCCCGGTGCCCGATCTGCATCACGCCCATGCCTTCGTTCCCCGCTGCAGCCAGCCTCCCCGAGGTCCTGCGCCACCAGCGCCTCCGGTTGCCTCACCGGAGCAAGCTCCACTGAAGACCAGAGCCACCTCGTGTCGCCGGCCTCCTCTGTTTCTCCTCGTGCCCACAGCAAGAACAAAACCCAAGCACCCCGTCGCCGGACGTGGAGCCGCGACCCCCGCCAGAGCTCCTCCCTGCCCGAGGCTGCTGCCTCCTCATCGTCTTCCTCGAGCACGAGCTCACACCGGAGCACATCGCCCTCCATCTTCCTCGCAACCCGTGCCAGGTGCCCCTTCCCTTCGCCAGTAGTTAGTCGTGCCGCTGAGCCGCCTGAGCTCCTCCTTGCCCGCCTCCCTCCAACCAGAGCTCGCTGCTGGTGAGAAAGCCCTCTATAGCCGTTCTTTTACCCTAGATCATCCTTCTTCTCGCCCCTAACCTCCTTTTTTTCCTCTCTGCTCGTGACCGGAGGGGGAACGCCATGGCTGCCGCCCCATGGAGTCCCATCGGCCCGGATCCAGCCGGGAACCAGACGAGCCCGCGCCTCCCCCGCCTCGGATCCGGTCGTCCCCGCGCAAGTCCCCTGCTTCGCCTCCTGCCCTCGTGCACGCGGCTCCGCTGCCTCGCCATCTCCCGTCGCCGGCCTCTGCTTCCCCTGCAACGAGCAGCATGCACTGCATCGTCTCCCGTTTGAGACGTCGTTGACCGCTTCAACCTTCCACGAGGGCCCCGCGTCGCCAGCCAGGCCCAGCCTGCCTCCCCTTCGCCAGATCCCGCTGGCCTGCTGCTCCGCTAGCCGGGCCTTGGCCCATGTGAGCAGTTCCCCCAGCCCAGTAGTGTTTTTTAGGTTCACCGAATTGTGCTATTTTTTTCCAGAGTTCCCAGTTTTACAAAAAAAAACCTTCGGGATCATGCATTTAATAGCTAATAAACCATGCATCGGATTAAAATAAGTTATATATGTAAAATGCTTAGATTTCCGTCTAGTTTCACAATACCAACTTTCAGGCATGTTAAAAATGTTTAAAAGGCTGTTTGTGTAATTTTGCTCATATGCAATGTTAAAATGATTTATTTCATAACTAATAAACCGTAGCTCAGTTTTAAATAAACTTTATACGTAAATGGGGTAGAAAAATGCCTAGTTTAACATGGTGGTATTACTTTGCATGTTTAACAACTCTAAAATATGGTTTAGGGCAGAACAGTACCAAATTCATAATATGCACATGAGGGTTTTTCCGGAATTCTTGTTTGTTGTTTCCGACCCCATTTAAACTTGACTAGTTAGTTAGTCTAAGTGTGCTTCACCCCTTGCCATGCTAACCAACATTTAATATTGTTGGGTACATAAACGAGATCGAACTAAATAATCAAATGTGGTGTTCCGGCAATATGCAACTCGTTGCATATTGGGCTCCACTTAACTTGTAGTTTTGCTTGTGCATTTTGCCATGCCATACCTCATTAAACCAGACATGCATCATACTTGGTTGTGCATCATGCCATGTTTATGTGATGGTTGTTTACTTTGTTGCTTGCTTCTTTCCGGGTTGCTTCTCTCGTTAGCTTCGGTTTCGTTCCGGAGTTGTGAGGATTCGTTCGACTACGTCTGTTTGTCTTCCTCATGGACTCGTTCTTCTTCCTTGAAGGATTTTAGGCAAGATGACCATACCCTCGAAATCACTTCTATCTTTGCTTGCTAGTTGTTCGCTCTATTGCTATGCCGCACTACCTACCACTTGCTATATCATGCCTCCCATATTGCCATGTCAAGCCACTAACCCTCCTTCCTAGCAAACCGTTGTTTGGCTATGTTACCGCTTTGCTCAGCCCCTCTTATAGCGTTGCTAGTTGCAGGTGAAGATGAACTTTGTTCCATGTTGGAACATGGTTATGTTGGGGTATCACAATACCTCTTATATTAAGTAATGCATCTATATACTTGGTAAAGGGTGGAAGGTTCGGCCTTATGCCTGGTGTTTTGTTCCACTCTTGCCGCCCTAGTTTCCGTCATACTGGTGTTATGTTCCTCGATTTTGCATTCCTTACACGGTTGGGTGTTATGGGGACGCCTTGACAGTTCGCTTTGAATAAAACTCCTCCAGCAAGGCCCAACCTTGGTTTTACATTTGTCTAACAACCTATACCTTTCCCTTGGGTTTTCGCGGGCCCGAGGGTCATATTTATTATAACCCCCCCGGGCCAGTGCTTCTCTAAGTGTTGGTCTGAACCAGGCGATGTCCGGCGCCCCCTGGGCAACCAGGGTGTATGCCAACCCGACGTCTTGCCCATCCGGTGTGCCCTGAGAACGAGATATGTGCAGCTCCTATCGGGATTTGTCGGCACATTCGGGCGGTCTTGCTGGTCTTGTTTTACCATTGTCGAAATGTCTTGTAACCGGGATTCCGAGACTGATCCCGTGTACCCGGGAGAAGGAATATCCTTCGTTTACCGTGAGAGCTTGTGATGGGCTAAGTTGGGACACCCCTGCAGGGTTTCAACTTTCAAAAGCCGTGCCTGTGGTTATGAGCAGATGGGAATTTGTTAATGTCCGGTTGTAGAGAACTTGATACTTAACTTAATTAAAGTGAATCAACCGCTTGTGTATCCGTGATGGTCTCTTTCCAGCGGAGTCTGGGAAGTGAACACGGTTCTTGTGTTATGCTTGAACGTAAGTAGTTTCAGGATCACTTCTTGATCACTTCTAGTTCATGACCGTGCTTTGCTTCTCTTCTCGCTCTTATTTGCGTAAGTTAGCCACCATATATGCTTAGTGCTTGCTGCAGCTCCACCTCACTACCCTTTCCTACCCATAAGCTTAAATAGTCTTGATCTCGCGGGTGTGAGATTGCTGAGTCCTCGTGACTCACAGATACTTCCAAACAGTTGCAAGTGCCGATGAGACCAGTGCAGGTGACGCAACCGAGCTCAAGTGGGAGCTCGATGAAGATCGTGTTTGTTGTGTTGTTTTTTCATTTTCCTGTTGATCAGTAGTGGAGCCCAGTTGGGTCAATCGGGGATCTAGCATTTGGGGTTGTCTTCTTTTATTTTGGTTCCGTAGTCGGACATTGATTGTATTCTGGATGATGTATGTTATATTTATGTATTGTGTGAAGTGGCGGTTGTAAGCCAACTCTTTATCCCTTTCTTATTCAGTAAATGGGATGTGTAAAGATTACCCCTCTTACGACATGCCTACCATGCGGCTATGCCTGTAAGTCGTGCCCCGACACGTGGGAGATATAGCCGCATCGTGGGTGTTACACCAGAGCAGCACTACAATTTAGTAATGTGCATGATATGAGATAGTACACTCATGCAGCTCAGTATGAAAACTACCATGCAATTTCCTTACAAAAATCAACATTGTCGCCTTTAACATTTTGCTACAACTGAATTTAGATTAGATAAAAGTTGGATTCACACAGATTAACAAAATACATGCTGATGTAAAAATATAGTGATATGCAGCAGGTACTTACATCAGCATTGGAGCACAGAGAATTCCCACAAGATACTTTCCTCCAATATGATCCTAGTACAGAAAGTCTTCTATCCTTTAAGATTATTTTCTAAAAGAGAGATGGGTAAGAAACATGTAGAAAATATGATTACAATGCTATAAAATTTCATGATGTGAGGATACGCACACGCTTCTTAGAATGGAGTTGACATATTTTTGCTGGACTGGAGCGGACTAGTTCTTTGGCCACTGGAATCTGCTTATTATCAGTGGGAGTTGGGTTTCTCTGTGCTGGAGCAGTATCTGTGAAAAATGGAGTTGGTTTATTATCTCCTGGCGTTTGGATCTTTTGCAAAGACCTGGTTTGTAAACCTTCAGATTCTAACATAGCCGTCTTCCCCTTGCATGCTTTATATAGAAGAATGGTGCTTTAATTATAAAAGATGCTACAGCAAAGATGGAATAGGTACTAAAGAATAGAAAGGCATGACATATTGACATGTATTACCTCCATCCGGAAATAAATTGATGGGTCTAGGCGTATTTCAGTTCTAGATACATCCAGTTTTATCCATTTCTGCGACATGTAATCCGGATGGAGGGAGTATGATGTAAGAGCTAGGGATACGACAGGACAACAGTGTAAAAAACTCTACTTGAATGTAAAACTGTATGCTAGCGGAATACATTATAGAAAAACACTAAGGCAACATATGCGTGTATGATTGGGAAACTAAGATGGCATTGCAAGAGACCACTAGAACAACACTTCAATGTAAAAAGAAGAACATGGTATGGTAGACAGATGAAGTACGTACTGATGAATAATAATGCATAAGATATTGAGAAGCATGATGTCCAAACTAAGCAGACGGCATTGCGATAGAGTAGAATGACAGTACTTGAATTTGAAAACATGTTATCATTAATGGAATAGGTATTGAAAAACAGGAAAGCATGCCATATTTACATGCATGATCAGCAGGCGAAGCACAAGATATTGCAACAGAGTAGATGCACTCAAGGACATATTATTCATGATGTACCCATATCAAGGGCCAAGTTAGAGCAAGGACCTTATGGGGTGAATAGGATCCATCATCTTTCTGCAAGTCTTGTGAAGAACTGCCTTTACATGTTCCATCATATTGGGTATCATTGACGTCAAGTCTATTGGCCGTTACATTGCTCCGTGAGGTTCTTGTGGATAAATCAGTGTGTGCAATTATATCTGACATGCATGGAAGACAACTAGTAGTTAGATTTATGTGATGAGTGCCTGTAGGAGACGGCATAAATAGTAGGACTGGGGTTAACTAGCAGCAACAGGTCTCAAAAACTAAAGGGAGAATACAGATGAAAGCTACAGAATATGTATCATTTGTACTCGAGATTAACTAGATGGCACACAAAAGTATTAAGGAACAACATAGGTTATACTAGAAGTGGTATAATACTATAATCACCAGCCTGTGGGATAGCATTGGCTGAAGGATGATAACTATGGAATAGCGTTACCTAAAGAACAAGTCTCTTAGCTAAACTATGGAACAACGTTAACTCCTGAACAAGACCCGTAAGAGATCAGCATGAATATACAGTGAAATGTGATAATCTATTTTCAATTCTTAGATGAATAACAAAGCCATAAATGTTGCACACAAGTAAGATGAGGGTACAACCTATCTGGCCGCCATCCATATGAGTGAGCATCATGTGCTGACTTGTCGATGGCCCTGCAATTGTTGTGGCTGTCCATGTCGGGCACGCGCATTAGATGTAGGGAACTATTGAGTGGGGACTATAGCTCCCTTCTGGCGCTTGCTTCCCTTGTTGGAGCAGCTGCGGTGAGTCGGAACATGGTGTGGCTGAAGATGCAAAAAACGCATAATGTTAAGAATGACACATCTCTCTGATCTGAAGAAATACCCTAAGAGATCAACAGCAAGGTACGAGAGTGGTCACACGTCTGTTGACTGAAGACTAAATTGGGGTCACACAATTTTATTTTGTTTTGGTATTGTCCGATCTACACCGAATGGCTAGATGGCCATCTTGTGCCTCCCGGCTGACACTGTTCGGAATCTTCCCCGAAGAGCCAGCGACCACCAGCAGAGCAGCCTGCCTCCGCCGTCCATGGCCCCGACCAAAACCCCGCTCCTCGCCCCACCGCACTGCCATGGTTGCGCCGCCCCCGGGCCAATGCACAAAGACTCACCGTCATCCAGATCCAGTGGCGGCAGTACCTTCAACCCACACAACTCTAAGATAGCCATCTAAGCACTGCTTCTGCGGCGAACTTGCGCCCCGCATCCTTACGTTAGACACCAGCCAACCGGCAGCCTAAGAGCTCTGCCGGCTCGAGGGGTGCTGCTTCCCATTGGGAATCAATTGACCCAGAATAATAATTCAGACAACTGACGCCTAAATAAAGTGATTTGAGATGAAGGAGCGACCTATCTGGTGGCCCGGTGAAGTAGGCAGCTACAGCTGCCTAGTTGGTCAGGCCGGCGCGGTTGTGGTGGCTACCAGCGGCAGGGAAGTAGAGATGTCGCGATGGTCGATGGCTATGGGGAAGCAGCGTCGGGGCTCTAGACGGGTCCAAAATTGGAGCCGCTCCGGCACCGTGAACAACGGCGGGGGTGAATCGGCTCTGGTATGGTTCATGCGGCCATCGTCGAGGCAGCTCCGGCAGCACGGAGTAAGAGGCACACGGCCCAGTGCATGACGGCAAATGGACAGCATCTCCGGGATTAGAGAGGAGGGCGGCTTTGAATTTGGTGCAGTGGGGGCACCATGGAGGAGGGGCTGAGGTTTCGCGGCTCATGAGAAGGGAGCTTCTGGGGAGAAGGTGATTTGGCGCCCACGAGGTATGAATGGGGAATTGGGAGGGGGGACCATGTCTTACAGACGCATTTGTCTGAAATGTGGGGGGAGTTACAGTTCTACCCCTGCCTTTAGGCTTCTAGGCTTGGGTTTGTGTACTGAGGGTCTGGGATAGTAGAGTAACTTTGCATCTCCCAAATAGTGGGCGTGAGCGATTTCGGGCAAGGAGGGCATGTTTTGAAATATACTGGGCGTGAGCGATTTCGGGCGAGGAGGGCGTGTTTTGAAATATAGTGGGCGCGAGCGATCTCGGGCGAGGAGGGCATGTTTTGAAATATAGTGGGCGCGAGCGATTTAGGGCGAGGAGAGCATGTTTTGAAATAGTGGGCGCGAGCTATTTCGGGCAAGGAGATGGTGTTTTTCGGACCATGGTTTATGAATTATTCGGCACATGTCATTTCGGTCGAGGAGAAGGCGCACTTGGATGAAGTTACGAACCTACCCTCGATGTACAATGGGCCAATTGATGCGTGTCCCACATAGGCCAGTAATTTCGCGTCTGCCATTTATTTGCTCGGGCGAATTCCACCGAGCAGAGGGTATTTAATGGTTCGTTCAAATTTTGGGAGAACGAGCATCCACGTCTACCTTACCAAGTTGATTCGAATCAAATTTTGAAATATTAGCTTGCCACTTCTTTTTTTGTATGGAGAGATGATGCTCGGGAGTAATGTGTTTTTACATGCTCGTTGCTAGCGATTTACTATATGACAAATAGTTGACCCACTCAAAAACGGGAATCAAACCCAAAATGAAATGTCTCGATTCAATGAAATAGCTCGTTCACCAGGTCAAAATAGTGAACTAAATCCAAAATTAAAGACCTCAATCGAGTAGGATGTTGTACAGTATTATAGTACTCCATGAACAAGTTGAGAGTCAACTTAATGAACTTGTTTGATATACACATATCTCCGTACATCTGTGGATTGCAGACAACATGTTCTCCAATTTAAATATTTTAATGCAAGTTTATATCGAAACATGGTTTATATCAGTCTTTGATGCATAAAACACGACCTCCCCCTCTCCCGGACTCTTGCTCTCTCTCTCTCTCTCTCCGACAATCTTCAATTCTGTCACACACATCCAACACACAAACCTCGTTGGTCCCTCTTCCTCTCTCTCTGTCTCTCTCTCTCTCTCTCTGTGTGGGGGGTCTTTCTAGTTCGCATGCATATATACTCCATCTATAGGTCTCTCTCACACACTATGTATGATTCTCTAGTCCAAGCTAAATATCTTGTGTGCACTCATCGTATGCACACAAATTCCTTGGCTCGTTGCCGTAACTCTCTCACGCACCACTCTGTCGTCTCGGAGCTCTTCCCTCTCTCTCTCAAACTCTCCATCTACCTGGGTCACACATACACATGCATATCTTACTCGCACTCTATAGACGCATCTAAAACTTTATCTCTCTCCCTCGTTTTCTCTCTCCATCTCACACGCACACACACACACACAATCTCATGCCTAGCCAAGTATGATGGTCTCTCACTCAAATGTAGGCACACGTAGTCCCCCCTATATGTATATGACTAGCTAATCTTAGTCTCCATCACAAACATCTTCATGGTCTATCTCGATTTCTCTCGTGGCATCTTTCTATCTCGCACGCACCTCCCTCGATCTCCCACCCATATAAGTCCCCTCACGATCTCGAGGGGATCTCTCTATCACAAACACACCCTCTCTCCCTCCCCATGTGTCCATGTTCTCCATGTGTCCCTCTCGACCTTTGTTCCTTATTGGCCAGACCTCTATTGGACATGTGCTACAGGGGTGTCTCTCTCAGTTGCAAACAATCATGCACTAGCTATCTTCGTGTATCTCCTCACCTCGCTTTTCTATCTCGGACATGCACGCGTGATATGTTTGCATAAGAAACAAAAAAACACACACACTCTCTCTAATTTATCATTTGTTGTCCCTTTATCTTTCACACACGTACTCCTTTTGCAAACTCACTCATTCTCCTTCACACACACTTGATCTCTCTTGACTTAGGCACTCTCTTCGGTACATATCATATAGGTTTATTGAAAAGTCAAACATCACAAAGTTTGACCATGTATGTGGAGAAAAAAATTTACATCTAGAATGGCAAACATATACCATTAGATTCGTCATGAGATAGTTTCATATGATGTACCTTTGGTATTGTAGATATAAGTAACATTTGCGTAAACCTGATCCATGTTTCCAAAGTTAGACTTCTAAAAAGTTTTACATGCACTGCATTATCGAGCGGATGGAATATCTCTTTCCCCCTCTCAGCCATCTCACACACCACTCAACCTTATCGGGGCTCCTCTATCTCTCTCAAACTTTATATCTCCTTGGCTCAGACATACACATGTCTCGCTCGCGCTACATATAGACCCATCCAATACTCTCCGCCCTTGTTCTCTCTCTATGTGACACGCACCCCCCTAAGTACCATAATCCCTCACTCCATCATAGGCACACGCACTCCCCCCCTAAGTAGGATTATCTCTAACTAGCCATCAGGGACACATGTATTGTCTCCTTCCATCCATACGTCTATCTCGATATCTCTCGGGGTATCTTCTATCATGGAAACACCTTGTCACTTGATCTCCCACCCATGTAGTCCCATCACGATCTCCAGGGGATCTCTCTATCACAAACATACACTCTCTCCTCCCCATGTCTGCATTTTCTCCATGTCTCTCTCTCGACCTCTCTCCCTTGCTTGTCAGACCCCTGTTGGCCACGTGCTAGGGGTCTTTCTCTCTCGGTTGCAAACAACCACAAACTATCTCCACACCTTGCTTCCATTGTCGAAGATGCATGTGTGATATGTTTGCATAAGACACACATGCCTTTTCTCTACTTTTATCGTGTGTTGTCCATGTCTCTTTCACACATGCACACACACTTTTTTCAGTCACTCTTTCTATTTCACACACACTCTCTCACTCTCTCTCTAGTTAGGGACTCTCTCACGCCCATAAGCATATGGATGTTTTGAAAAGTCAAACCCCAGAAAAGTTTGACCAGGTATATGTGGAGAAAAACATTTACATCTGGAACGATCATTAGATTCATCACAACATGTACTTACTTCATACTATCATTTATCTTTGGTATTGTAGATATAATTAATTTCTTTATAAATTGGTCAAAGTTTCAAAAGTTTGATTTTAAGAAAAATGTTGGCACTACATTATCGAACGGAGGGAGTAGCTCTTTCTCTCTCTCTGCTATCTTTCACGGGCCTCCCCTCTCACTCAAACTCTCTATACCGACGGATTATATGCTCACTGTGTCAGCGTATAGCTCCGTATATTGTTTAATTGACCGGTGTCCACATGCTGCCTTATCAGCTCGTGTTCTCTATCTTCGTGTGTTGGCCCATGTGGCAGTGGGTGAAAATAAGTAAACTAGAGGCCCATCTGACACGCGGTGAAGTAAACAAAGTTGAAGCCACTCGGGGAGCACCCCGCATGCTAGTAAATTGAGGGTGCATTGAGGACACACTTCTTCCGCGTGAAGGACGCACTCGCGCACAATTCACCACTGCGCGGCGGCATGCATAGAAGGACGCATTCGCACACACCAAGCAGGCTAGCACACAACACAGACCAGCACATGTGTACACCGGTGTCGCCACCGGTTGAGATGGACGGCGAGGCAGCCAACAAGTGGAGGCGGCTCGAGCCAAAACCGCATCCGGCGAACCTGGACTTCTTTAGCAGCCTCCCCGACGACATGCTGTTCCTCATCATTGGCATCCTCCCCACCAAATCTGTCGTGCGTACCGCCCTTCTCTCTCGGCGGTGGCACCCCCTCTGGTGCCGCATCCCCCTCAACCTCACCGTCGATAGCTCCCTCTGCGATGGGGATTGCAAACGCATGGCCATATTCTCCAAGATCCTTTCATCGCACCCTAGGCCAGCCAGACGCCTTGACACCCGCATGTTCAGTACCAACTGCAAGGTCCAAGCCAAGTTCAACGAGTGGTTCTTATCCCCCGCCCTAGATCAGCTTGAGGAGCTCAGCTTTGAAGTTGGACGATGTCGCTCTTTTCCGCCGTCCGTGCTCCGCCACACGCCAACACTGCATCGCGCCAGCTTCAGCTCCTGGTATCTTCCCCAGATTAATGCCGCACCTGCCCTTCTTGTCCCTCAACTCAAGCAGCTCGACCTCTTCGACGTTGGCATCTCGAAGCAGGCTATGGAGCACCTGCTCCACAGCTGTACTGCGCTCGAGTACCTTCTTCTTAGTAGATCCACGGGTTCATTTGCCTCCACATCGCCGCTACGAATCTCCGATGGATTATTGTGTCTTGCTGGCCCTGCAACAAGACATCAATTGGGAAGAGATCACTCCAGTTGTTCCACATTATGGTCATTGAGAATGCGCCTTTCCTTGAGAGATTGCTTGTATCTGATCTAGAAGGTCCAACAAAAATCAGGGTCATTGACACGCCGAAATTGACAGCGTTGGTGTACTCGTCTGCCAATTTCTTCGAACTCTTTATTGGATCAGTAATTGTTCAGGTACAACACTCATCTTCTTCTCCGTCTTCTTGAAATTCACATTTTTAAATTTCTTCTTGATGTATTTACGACCGTATTCCAGAAAATGATTCCCACAAGCTTGGCCCAGTCTATGCGCACAGTGAAGATCTTGGCAATAAAATCTATCGGCCCCGATCTGGATCAAGTTGTTGGATTCCTCATATGCTTTCCGTGCACGGAGAAGCTACTCATCAAGGTGAAACTTCTTTCCAATTAGTAAGTGGTAATCACAACGTAGATCAATTTTTTTCGTAATTTTCCCAAATTATGATGACAGGTGTAGTGTTCAAAATTGCATCTACGCACTTCACCGAAAGAAATAATTTTAATATTTTTTTCTCACGTGATCACCTGCATCGTTTTTTTGTTGTACTACTATAGTATCCTAGGCTAGTCATAGTGGAAAGTAACTTAGACTAGTAACTCTATGGTTACCCTAAGAGCAAGTACTACCTCCGTCCTGGTTTACTCTTCCTATTTTCTAGTATCAAAATTTGACCATAGATTTAACTGACAAAATGTTATTGCATGTCACTAAAAATTAATCGTTGGATTCATATTTGAACATAATTTCAAATGGTATAATTTTTGGTGACATTCATTGGCATTTTCTTAGGTAAATCTATGGTTAAAAATTTACACTAAATACGAGGTAGTACAAAAGTGGGCTATAACGACCCTCCACTATGTAGGCCAAAACACGTGTCAAATTCACTTGTGATGCATTTGGCATCGATGCCCCTCCATTGCTCACCTGGTGCCCCAATCTGGATCACCTACTTTGCTTCGGTGCCAAATTAACTCACGGAATGAAAAAACACTTGCATGGGAGAGAGAGAGGACTGAGGCAATAAAAAAACACTTGTTTGGGGGAGTGAGAGGCTGGGGTAGTTGGTTTTATTGATTTGTTTATACATGTGGGTATGTGTGCACAGCGGTGCCAACTCTCTTACATCACAAGAGCGGTGCCAAAATCTTTTGATTTGACATCGATGCGTATTATGTGGCATACTTTTGAGAAATATGGCATCGGCCACATAGTGGAAGGCAACAAATGCCCAAGCTCTTCACATGCTCCTAGGTAAATGAGAGGAGAGAGAGAGAGTGAAAAAATATCACTAGCCAGCCAACCCTATTGTATGAGTGAATGATATTGGTACCTCTTGATGACACGGCAATCTTATACAGCCAGCTACTCTAATATGTTCTCTTCTTTTGCGGATAAAAAAGACCCGAAAGTGAAAAATGTGTTGCACTATAACAATCTCATTGAATGCCTTGCTCTCCATCTTATAGAAATTGATTTGATCGACTACCGAGGCAGTACATCTGAGATTAAATTGGCCAGGTTCTTTGTTCTGGAGGCAAGTGTGCTCAAGGTAATGATTTGGCGTTCTCTGGCGCAACAATGAATGGCGTGCTGATCACGGCAAGCATCTAAGCCTAAATGACAAAGTCACCACAGAAGCTGAATTTGTTTTTGAAACATCAAGTGGCCAGAGACTCGAAAATTTATTTGCCCATTAGTGACTTGTCAGGGAGGTGGATTTTAGTTTGTACGAGAATGTTGCATCCACCTAAAGTAACGAAAGTTCTTATGTAAACTTCCTAGTAATTCCCTCTTCGTAGGTGCAACATTACTCCTAACATTTGTAATATCAGTTTGAAACTTGTAATATTGTCGTGTCCTATTACTGCATTTTCAAAATCCTACGAATCAAAGAGGTCCTGAGTTGGTGATGATGTTGTGCCTGCCATCTTTCACCAATAGCCGTTGGATCTAGATCTGACGCATACAAACCAAACTTCTCTAGTTTTGCAAAAAGATGCCCGCACTTGGTCCCTATTTACAATCAAATCCTTGTCTCTCACAATCAGCCTTATCTCCTCCCCACCACATCTAGAAGGCCATGGAAAAAATCTGGCGTGATGGCCACTGCCGGCGCCGTCCACCCCCCATCTAGTTGTAAGCAGTCTAGCTCTACAGCCATGATGATAGTGATTGTAGACGGTGAGGCTGACTATGGTATGCCGAACAAGGTGCCTATACTCAGGTGTCATCTCCGGCGCAGGGTCATGTCACTTCACTATGAGGAGCAGCATGTAATAATTTGACCAACGGGTAGTACAGTGCGACTAGTACATTGCTAGTACTACTACTAGTACTAGCACCACCGTCAGGATTTAGTAGTACTACCACGTCCATCTGGATTTAGTATTTGACTAGCAATATCTAGTAATGCATGTCACAAAAAATGTACTACTCCCTCTGTAAATAAATACATGGTGTATTGTTTTATTCCTATCGGCGAGAGAACTTAATGTCTTTTTGGTAATTAATAGGATTACATGCAATGAACTAACCACTGCATGTCATGTTTGGTAGTCTCAAGTCGTTGAAAGCATGCACGGCCCACATCTCTCATTGGTTGATATGTCACAAAATAAGAAACGAGGAGGGAGTTAATGTACCGTGCCTAAGTGTTTTGGGATTACACAACATTTTTGGTTACATGCATTAACATTTTATTAGTTAAATCAAAGGTCAATACTTGGCGCAAAATGCAAAGGGGACCAATAAACCAGTAAACATCAAAGTTCTCTCGTTTGGCCCCAACTAGAGGTCCGGTGAGATGACTATACTGCACCGGCACGGAGGGGGACGCAGCTTGATTGACTTACTGCACCTGCCTTTGGTTGTATGACACGTGGGCCCAACAGGTGCTTGGCCCGCCTGTCATACAGCAAAAGGCAGGTGCAGTCGAGGGCCGAGGAGTAGATGGCCAACACACTCGTGAATTCAATGCAGTCTGCACTTCTCATATAAAGGCTCCCCGTCAGTCCAATCTACGAAATCCTAGGCACCTACGCATGCTAACCAAGGGCAAGGGTGATCACTCCAATCGCAAGATCAGTTGACTAGAAGCTAAGCTAGACCCATGGAGGCGATGAGCGCGAGCATCAGCCGCCTGTGCTGGATGGTCCACGACGCCGGCCTGCGGCCTGACACCGAGGAACGTCTCCAGGTCGTGCTTGAGGCCGCCATGGTGAGAGGCCTCTTGGACGACAACTTCGTCTCCTTGTTCGACAGGTCCTCGCCGGCTTCCTTGACAAGTTCACCATCGTCAAGAAGCTTGCGGACGACCTTGACGTATGCCTCCAGCCCACGCGCCCAATGTCGGTGTCAAAACAGGCGGATCTCGGGTAGGGGGTCCCGAACTGTGCGTCTAGGCGGATGGTAACAGGAGGCGGGGGACACGATGTTTACCCAGGTTCGGGCCCTCTTGATGGAGGTAATACCCTACGTCCTGCTTGATTGTTCTTGATAATATGAGTAGTACAAGAGTTGATCTACCATGAGATCGAAGAGGCTAAACCCTAGAAGCTACCCTATGGTATGATTGTTGTTATTGATCCTACGGACTAAACCCTCCGGTTTATATAGACACCGGAGGGGGCTAGGGTTACAAAGAGTCGGTTACAAGGAAGGAGATCTACATATCCGTATTGCCAAGCCTGCCTTCCACGCCAAGGAGAGTCCCATCCGGACACGGGACGAAGTCTTCAATCTTGTATTTTCATAGTCCAACAGTCCGGCCAAAGGATATAATCCGGCTGTCTGGATACCCCCTAATCCAGGACTCCCTCAGTAGCCCCTGAACCAGGCTTCAATGACGATGAGTCCGGCGCGCAGATTGTCTTCGGCATTGCAAGGTGGGTTCCTCCTCGAATACTTCATAGAAGATTTTGAACACGAGGATCGTGTCCGGCTCTACAAAACAAGATCCACATACAACCGTAGAGAGAATAATATTTTCACAAATATAATCTGCCGACACATTCCGCAGTGTGACATCACACCACAGCCAGGTCACCATTCGAATCGTTTTTCACAACCAACCTCGGCATGTTTCGCGAGGCGGTTTCCTTGGCACATCTTGTCGAGGCAGAGATCATGTCCCCTTATTACGGGATTCCCATCAATACGGACCTGGGTAACCCAACCGCGCCATCAATTACGGCGCTTGGGGGATAAGCGAGTTTTACCAGGCTGGTAGGGGCGCATAGTTTCGTCCGCCCTTATAAAGGGATAAGGGTTCACCTTTTTCTACCCACGCCTTCTTCCTCCTTGCTCATCCATTCTCGCGCACTCGAGCTCCAGCGCCCAAGTCCACATCCTTCTCCTCAACCCTCTCCAAACATGTCCGGAGCGGGAGGCAAGTGGATGTTCTCCTCCGTTATGGAGGGAGACATCAAAAAGCTGCATGGGGTCGGATACTTAGCCGCGGATATTGCGCACCGGCTACCAGCCGCGGGGCAGATCGTCCCTACCCCGGAACCTTACGAAAGGGTGGTTTTCCTCACTCACTTCGTCCGCGGACTGGGGTTTCCCCTCCATCCATTCGTCCGTGGCCTTATGTTCTATTATGGGCTGGACTTCCATGATCTAGATCCGAATTTCATCCTCAACATCTCGGCGTTCATCGTCATGTGCGAGGCTTTCCTCCGCATCCGACCCCACTTCGGCCTGTGGCTGAAGACCTTCAATGTCAAACCGAAGGTAATAGGCGGCCAACAAGCGGAATGCGGCGGAGCCATGGTGGGCAAAATGCCCAACATTACATGGCTCGACGGCTCCTACGTGGAGACCATAAAGGGGTGGCAATCAGGGTGGTTCTACATCACCGAGCCGCGTGACACCAACTGGGTGGCGGCCCCCGAGTTTCGATCCGGAATCCCCACGCGGCACACTTCCTTGAAGGAGAAGGGTGTCCTGGGGCTCATCGGTGGAGCTGGACGGACTCCAGAAGTGTATCCGGAACATGATAGGCAAGAAACTCAAGCTTGTCAACATAGTCCAGGTCATGCTCTTCCGTTGGATCCTCCCGTGTCAACGACGGGCTTTCAACTTATGGGAGTTCGACCCGGCCCAGCACCAGACTCTACACGAGCTCTTCGATACGACACATAAGGACGTCTGGAAGGTGATGCTCAAGGGCGCCGAGGTCCCCCCTCCCCTTACCGAGGACCGCGGGCTAAGCGCGACGTGCCCTGCAAATCCGGTAAGTTCTGTACACCTCGTAGGGTATTTATTTTCCATAGTTTAACCATGTGCGGGGTCTGAGCTCCCATGCCTTTGACAGGACTGGCTGGAGACATCAGAGCAGATTGACTGTCCGGCCCCTCTGCCCGAAGACCCTGCAGACGCTCTCCCGACGGAGATGTGGAGTCCGGCTCCTTATGAGGTGCCAGAGAAGAAGATCAAGAAGAAGGCCACGGGAACCCGAAAGAGTTCCTGGCGCCAGGTGGTATCGGACTCATCGTCCGATAACTCCGAGACGCACTCCTCCCATGAACACGAGGAGGAGGAAGATGACGGTTCTCCCCCTCCAGCCGGGGGAGACAGGAAAAGGAAGGCGGCCCCAACCGGGGAGGCCGTAGGGTCCAAGAAGGGAAGGACTCTCCTTCCGGACTGTTCCACCACCGCCGCTGATAGCGAAGACGAGTGGTTACTCAGGGCCAAGCCCCTGAGTCGTAAGTATTCAGATACTAGAGTAACTCAAAGCATACTTTTATTGCACTTCTTCTCCTAACGTCGAATATGATCATGCAGTCCGCCCCGAGCTCGCATCGACGTATCCTCGTCGGACGGTTCCTTGGACTTGTCGGATATGAATAGCGAGTCACTTCCAACCGCCTCCTCTCCTCGCCCTACGGACAATGTCGAGGTATTGTCTCAAGGGGCACCGAACCGAGGGGAGGTAGTCCTGGAGGAGCCTCAAGGCGACCTTCCGGACTCCAGGCGCAAAGGGAGCAAGACTCCCAAGGGCTCCAAGTTCGGCCCTCAGCCAAACACCGCGCCGGAACCTCCAGTGATTCCATACTTCGGCTGGCGGCCCCCTGCCAAGAGGGGCAAGTCGCCCGTGCCAGTGGCTTCTATCTATCCAGAGGCACTGGACAACCTGCTGGGAGCGCTTCGCCGTGCTTCCATCGACGAAGAGCACCGCACTATTATGAGTGCGGTGATCAAGAAGGTTCAGTCCACCAAGAGCGGACTGACTGAAGCCTGTGCCAGCCTTCTCACAGGCTTTGAGGTAAGTATTTAAAATATAGGAAAATATTACCGCATAGACGGTAGCCCCTGATGCTCTGTTTGGTGTTCACAAAGAAAAGCCAAATAGAGGATCAAATAATATCTGCATGAGTCTAATACAAGTATGTCTATATGCGTATGCAGGCTTCGCTGCTGACCTTTGTCGCACTGACTGTGGATGTCGCCGCACTGAAGCAGAACCTCGAGCGGTCCGAGAAAGAACTCGGCCTTGCCAAGAGGCAGCTCAAGGAGAACAAAGGTAAGTAATACCTTGTATATATATAAGATGTGGTTGCAAAATGATAGGATCATCATGGATGTGCCAGGGGCCACAACCGAAGTGGCGACCCTGAAGCAAGTGCTGTCCGAGGCCGAAAACAAAGCGGCCGAGGAGCGCACCGAGCGGGAGAAACAAGAGGCACGGGTGGGCGAGGTGCAGCAAGAGATCCAGGCTCTAGTGAAGAAGCACGAGACTTTGGAGCTTGACTTGAAGACGCGAGAGTCCGAGCTTGCCGCGGCCCTCGAGAGCACAAAGCATGCCAAGGCTGAAGCCCAAAAGGCGGTCCAGGAAATTGAGGCAATGAGGAAGATAGTGGCCGGTAAGGCATTCAATATGCAAAGCAAGCATGTGAAAGTAAATTACTTGTTACTTACCCGAGTCTGGAGCTCTCCAGGAGCATTCGCAGATTTGCCCCGCAGCGTGTCTGATGCCGCAAAGTACTACCAGGCCGAGGAGGGAAGCGCGACGGAGAATTTGTTCTGGTCTCAGTATACTGGGACCGAACACCCGATGCCTGTGAGCGACCAGCTGAAGCAACTGGTCGAGCTGCACAAGGCGGCCGAACAGGCCATGAGGGGCCTTATAGTCCGGATGTGGCCTGGCGACTTCCTTCCCAACAGCTACTTCGGCCTGCTGAAGCGGCTTGTGGATGCCTGCCCACGGTTGGAAGTCATAAAGCGGTCCGTCTGCATCGAAGGTGCACGCCGGGCTTTTGCCCGTGCGAAGGTGCACTGGGCCAAGATGGACTCCAAGAAGCTGGTGAAGGAGGGGCCGCCGCAGGGCAAGGAGCATCACCACCTAGAGATGTATTATGAAGGTGTCCTGAAGGGTGCCCGTCTTGTGGAGGACGACTGTGCGAAGGATGTAATTTTTGAATGAACTTGCTCGTGTGATCCTGTATTATGAAAACTTATTCATGTGCGCTATGCAACACTTGTTTGAATTTAAAATATTACCTTCTGTGCGGCTGTTTATCAAATCTGAGAGATGTCTAGTCGTCAGCTTCTGCCCCCATGCCACGAGTGCTGGGGTGTTCGGGATAAATCTGAGCACTCTTTTTCCCATTGTTGGGTCCTTCGAGGGAGGTGCTCAGCACAATGAACAAGGCAATCGGACTATAATGCTTTATCACTCTCACTTAGCCATAGAAGTCTACAATTTTAAATTTTGGCGAAGCCCCTAGTATTCGGAAGGCCGAATTCGGGGCTCTATACACGCCTAAGCCGGACAAAGCCGACTCCTCGCCCTAAGCGGCATAAGTCTTTAGGGACTCGAGACCTCTCGAACAGCGACTAGCTCTCGCCTTATCATGATAGTCAATTTTAGCTTTCTCTACTGAGGTGCTTGCCCAGATGAACCGGGGCACAATCGCAGTAGTTTTCCCAGTGCTACATTAGCCGATATAGCGGAACGTAAGGTACCAAAACATGGGAGCCGGGCAAACCCAACTATTGACCCAAGACATGATTCGGAGCTGATGCATATGATGTTATAAGTTTGGGGTGCCGCACTGTCGAAAGTGTTCGGACTTCTCACGCTGTATTATGGGGTACGCTTAAGCCCCTGGTGTATTGACCGTACCATAGTGTACGGGTGCTGAATGTCATGAATGAACATATATATATATATAAGAATAGAGAATGCGGTAATAGTCTAGTGCTATGCATTGTTTATTCAAAAAGGTGCGTCGAAGCAGAATGATACAAGTAGTGCGATAAGCAAAAAGTAGGACTATTTGACATGTCCCCTCCAAGGGCAAGCTGAGGAATGGTATTTAAAGCAGGTATTTCACTCGTTATCAGAGACCACCTGGGAGTTCCATGGTGCGACGTAGCTTTCTGCCTCCTTGGTTGTTGTATCGTGTGTCCAGCAATCGTACTGCCGGACGGGGTTTCCAAAGAGTAAAGTCCTGAAAGAGAGAAAAAATAACAAAGCGGGAAGCCCCTAGTGCGGTTGAGCCGCATTTTGGGGCGTGCCGTAGTCGTGCCCCCCCACCTATGCCTATGGTATTTTCAATGCGTAATTATGTACGCGTGGCACGGATTTCGCCGTTTGGGTGGGACTGGGGTGGGGGCCGCGTTGCTATGCAAGCTCGGAACCTACCAGGCGGTCTTGTTGCAGATTACTCCGGGCGCGCTTGACGGTGTCCGGGTGTTTAATCACCAAACTGCTGGATTGCCTGAAGAGGCTGCTTTGTGCTTCTGCTGCGAGGGTCGCAGTGTGCTCTTCCGTGCGGAGAGAGCGCTCTGTGTTTCCATTGACTGTGATGACCCCCTGAGGTCCTGGCATCTTGAGCTTGAGGTATGCATAATGCGGTACCGCATTGAATCTCGCTAATGCGGTTCGTCCTAGCAGTGCATGATAGCCACTGCGGAACGGGACTAAATCGAAGATTAACTCCTCGCGTCGGAAGTTATCCGGGGATCCGAAGACCATTTCCAATGTGACTGAGCCTGTGCAATAGGCCTCCACACCTGGTATGACGCCTTTGAAGGTCGTTTTTGTGGGTTTGATCCTTGAGGTGTCTATACCCATTTTGCGCACTTTGTCCTGATAAAGCAGGTTCAGGCTGCTGCCACCATCCATAAGGACTCGAGTGAGGTGAAATCCGTCGATGATTGTGTCTAGGACCAGTGCGGTGAATCCGCCATGACGGATACTAGTGGGGTGGTCCCTGCAATCGAAGGTGATCGGACAAGAGAACCATGGGTTGAACTTTGGGGCGACTGGCTCCAACGCATATACGTCCCTTAGTGCACGCTTCCGCTCCCTCTTGGGGATGTGGGTTGCGTATATCATGTTCACCGTCCGCACTTGTGGGGGGAACCTCTTCTGTCCTCTGGTGTTCGGCGTCCGGGGCTCCTCCTCGTCATCTCTATGTAGCCCCTTATCTTTGTTTTTGGCATTTAACTTGTCGGCTTGCTTGAACACCCAACATTCCCTGTTGGTGTGGTTGGCTGGCTTGTCGGGGTGCCGTGTATTTGACATGAGCGATCGAGTATACGGTCCAAACTGGACGGGCCCGGAGTGCTTCTTTTGAATGGCTTTTTCCGCTGACCGGGTTTAGAGCCTATGAATCCGGCATTGACTGTCGTATCCTCGGTATTGTCGCTGTTGATGCGGCGCTTGTGTTTGTTGCGACGTGACCTACCATTGCTATCCTTGGTATCTGAAGTACCATGGTTCTTTCATATGTTATTGCTGCGAGCCAGCCAGCTGTCCTCTCCCATGCAAAAGTGGGTCATGAGTGTCTTGAGGGCTGCCATAGATTTCAACTTTTCCTGGCCAAGGTGCCGGGCGAGCCACTCGTCACGGATGTTGTGCTTAAAAGCTTCTAGAGCCTCTGCATCCGGACAGTCGACGATTTGATTTTTCTTTGTCAGGAACCGTGTCCAGAATTGCCTGGCTGATTCCTCTGGCTGCTGAATTATGTGGCTCAAGTCATCGGCATCTGGTGGTCACACATAAGTGCCCTGGAAGTTGTCGAGGAATGCGGCTTCCAGATCTTCCCAACAGCCAATGGATTCTGCTGGCAGCCTGTTGAGCCAATGCCGAGCTGGTCCTTTGAGTTTGAGTGGGAGGTATTTGATGGCGTGTAGATCGTCACTGCAGGCCATGTGGATGTGCAGGAGGAAGTCCTCGATCCATACCGCAGGATCTGTTGTGTCGTTGTATGATTCGATATTTATGGGTTTGAAACCCTCTGGGATTTGGTGATCCATTACTTCATCTGTGAAGCATAGGGGGCGTGCGGCGCCTCTGTACTGGGCTATATCGCGATGCAGCTCAAATGAGTCTTGTCCGCTGTGTTCGGCCTGGCTGGATTTACTTTTACTGTATTCGGCATGACGGTTATCGTCTCGTGTAGTGGCGCGCCCTCGTGATCCATAGATCGATCTTGGGTGTTTTGCTTTGTCCTCCAATACGTCTCGCAGGTCTAGCATGTTTCCCCGTGCCTTGACATTTTTATTTGAGTGGCATCGGGGTGCGGGCTGATCTTTTGGCCGAAATGCCTCTCTGTCGCGGATCAGCCGCATCATACGCTGGAGATGTAGGTTTTAATGCTTCCTCCTCCAGTCGGGGTAGCAACCTGCGCTTTGGGTAACTCTTGGAGGGGCGCTCGAGTTCATATTCCTCGGCCGCAAGGACTTCAGTCCATCTTTCAGCTAGCAAATCTTGATCAGCTCGAAGCTGTTGTTGCTTTTTCTTAAGGCTATTTGCCGTGGCTATAAGTCGGCGCTTGAAGCGCTCTTGCTCGACGGGATCCTCAGGCACGACAAATTCGTCACGTCGAGGCTTGCCTCGTCTTCGGAGGGACGCATGTAATTATCATCCTCCGCCTCTCCATCTTCCGCTCTCTCGGGAGGGCTAGCTTCTCCATCCTCCTGCTCTAAGTCTTGCTGGAGAGGATTGTCGTCATCTTCGGCACTGTCCGGAGTGCTATTATCTCCTGTGCCGGTATCACCGCTTTTGCCTTGGCGAGACTTAGAGCGGCGCCGCTGACGTCGGCGCTTGGGTTGCTTCTTGGAGGGGTCATCCTCCGCTGTCCCGTTGCCATTGCCTTCTTTGGGTGTGTCCACCATATATATATATCATATGATGAGGTGGCTGCCCAGTACCCTGTGGGCAGTGGTTCTTGTTCGTCTCCTACATCGTCGTCCATACCGTCGATGTCTTCGGAGTCGAAGTCAAGCATGTCGGTCAAATTGTCGACAGTGGCTACTAAGTGGGTGGTTGGTGGGCGGCGAATTTCTTCGTCATCCGCATCCCAATCCTGCCAGACATAGTTCGGCCAGGATTCTCCTGACAAGGAGAGAGACCTTAATGAGTTCAGTATGTTGCTGAAGGGCGAGTGCTGAAAGATATCCGCAGAGGTGAACTCCATGATCGGCACCCAGTCGGATTCGATAGGCACGGGCGCATGCGGTTCAGAGTCCGTGGCCAGGGAAGAATCCGGCAGTTTGGCGTCACGGCTCTCGTGAAGGGTAGGGTCGATACTCGGCTCGATCGCTGCTGAGAACGCGGCCTCCGAGGCGGGGTCTATCCACCCATCCACGGATGGCACAATTGGCTCCGAATTGAGGGTCGGAGCGGTTGCCGGTGCGGTCTCCTGAACACTGTCTGATGGTAGAGCTAAATCATGCTCATCGTGACTGTGCGGCGCACTCGGCAGGGGCTCGAATCCGTGGAAGATCAAGTCTCCGCGGATGTCGGCCGAGTAGTTTAAGCTTCCAAACCTGACCTGGTGTCCGGGGGCGTAACTCTTGATCTGCTCCAGATGGCCATGCAAGTTGGCCTGCAGTGCGAAGCCGCCGAATACAAAGATCTGTCTGGGGAGAAAAGTCTCACCCTGGACTGCATCGCTATCGATGATTGAAGGAGCCATCAAGCCTAACGATGACGACACAGAGGAACTATCAAGGAAAGCACCAATGTCGGTGTCAAAACCAGCGGATCTCGGGTAGGGGGTCCCGAACTGTGCGTCTAGGCGGATGGTAACAGGAGGCGGGGGACACGATGTTTACCCAGGTTCGGGCCCTCTTGATGGAGGTAATACCCTACGTCCTGCTTGATTGTTCTTGATAATATGAGTAGTACAAGAGTTGATCTACCACGAGATCAAAGAGGCTAAACCCTAGAAGCTAGCCTATGGTATGATTGTTGTTCTTGATCCTACGGACTAAACCCTCCGGTTTATATAGACACCGGAGGGGGCTAGGGTTACACAGAGTCAGTTACAAGGAAGGAGATCTACATATCCGTATTGCCAAGCTTGCCTTCCACGCCAAGGAGAGTCCCATCCGGACACAGGACAAAGTCTTCAATCTTGTATCTTCATAGTCCAACAGTCCGGCCATAGGATCTAATCCGGCTGTCCGGGTACCCCCTAATCCAGGACTCCCTCACCGAGGCTCTGCGATGTCCACCACCCTCAATGACCTCTATGGTGACAACCTCTTCGACACACTGGTGGCCCTGCGACTGCCCGCCATCGCGCCGGAGAATGTCCACCTTGAGGTCGCACTCGCCGCAACAAGACACCGTCGACATAATCACCCACGTCAACGCACAAATCATCCACAAGGACTACTACGCGCCAGAGGAGGACGATAGGTTGCTGGCCTTGTTGACCCGCAAGGAAACCTTGGACGACATTGTTCAGAAGCACGTTGAGCTCATTGCCAACGCCGCTGCTCCTCACACGTCGGTTGGTGACCCGGTGCACTAGGGCGTGAGGATGTCGTTGATGGATCCGTATGTATCTTTATCTTTCCGTCAAATCCATGTAGTTGTATATGGTACTGCTAGTCATTATCTTACCTTTAGCATCAACTTCATAATTTTTGTATGTACTCCATGAATGAACCGTGCCAGAACCTAACTTCTCATTACTCTAGGTAAAATCGTTATTTCTACCTATCGGTAGCTCCATGGAGCAGAACCAAATTTTACATGTTACAAGTTCAAAAGAAAAAGCGTGCCATGTTCGCATCGCACCCTGCTACCCACACAGTTGGTCCGGCACGTCGCTCAAGGGGGAATGCGTGTTGTGTTGCATTTTCACTTACAAGTGGGACCGCAGTTGAGCAAACCGACTATCGACAAACCCCCACCCCGCCCACCACGCGATGGCTGACAAAACAGGAGGGAGAAGAGATGGCTGTAGCACGGACTCTAAGAAAATTGGTGTCCGATGAGACTCGTGTGGGTGGCATGTGCCGTACTGCTAGACGTGAATGCTAGTTATGGACCATGCCACCCCACTATATCGAGCCTATATCAAGGTGCTGGTTACAAACAACAAATTTCCTGGAGTCCATGCTTAGCCCTCCTCTATCTCTCTTCTCGGCCAGCCAGCAGACGCGCGGAGCCCATCGTCTCTTTGCTCATATGCGGTCCCATATGTCAGTGAAAACGAAAGAGGACCCACTGAACATGCACATCTTTCTCCTCGACATGCTGGTGATGAAAAACAAATCCAATAAAGATCTTCGGCGGCTGCTTTTGGAGTTACTCAAGAGTAGTAAGATTCTATTTACAGTTTAACCCAAGATGCACATCACGTGGCTTGAACTACCACTCCATTTTCTTGCATGACACGACCTTGATGCTGGATGTCCCACGTGTCGGCAAAAGGAGGAAGAACTCGACCAAATCTTCGATTGTGCTCTCGGATTAGACAAGTTGTGCTAACTTAAAATTTTATTGTGTATAATGGATGCAAGTTTTGGTATTGGGAAGAAGAGTACATCGATATATTGATAGAGCGCAATTTAGTAGATGTTCTAGCACTTTTAGCTAGCATAGAGGCTAGAGATGAGACTAGTGCACTTGTTGATAGAATAGAGGCTAGACATGAGACTAGATGTGAGGAAGCAACGTCTACTTCTTTACACTCGAAGAAGAAAGAAGCACGCAAGATCGAGCCTCCACAGATCAACAATGAATGCATCCAGAAGGCACTAATCTAACTTACAGGAGCAGTTATGGAAGTTGGATATCTTCTAAAATGTATTCTTGTGGTTCTTGTTTTCTTTGGTCTTTCTTTTCTAGTCAAATTTTGGTGATGTATTTCCATGTACCAAAAATCAATGATGAAAAAAAATATGTGTTTGCAAAGAAAAATGTACGCGGCCGGGATGCATCCGCGCGTTGGGCGCATGGCCACCGCATCCGAGAAAGGACCCAGGCACGGCCCCATTGCCCTACCCAAACGGACAGAATCTGGGCAAAACGGAGGTCCGTGTGGGGTCATGCGTTGGAGTTGGCCTTACAAGTGGGACCGCAATTGAGGAAACCGACTATCGGCAAACCCCACCTCGCCCGCCGCGCGATGGCTGAGTTAGAGAAACGACGAGGTTGAAGAGATAGGTATAGCACGGACTCCAAGAAATATGGTGTCAGATGGAAGTCGTGCTGGTGGCGTGTGCCGTACTCCTGGACGTGAATGCTTGTTCTGGCCTATGCCACCCTACTATATAGTAGTTACGTACAACGAACACATTAACATATGGCCCACCTCACGCTGCGGCCAAATTTCCTGGAGTCTGTGCTAGGTTAAAAAGTGTTCTTTGTGAGGGTGGGCGGCTGGTATCAAGTTTAAAACTTGTTGTATTACGTACATAGACGTAGAGATAGTGCAGCATGTGAAGCTAGTACAAATAGTGTACTATTGTTGATTGGCCTCATCCGATAACCTATTGCAATGCACTTACAATTATGTATTCTGAAAATATTTTTTTGCCTCGTCGCAGCACCCACTCAGAGAAGCGACTCGAAAGCCATTCATAAATTTAGTAAGTTTACCACAGGCATATCATTTTATTACTTACAACAGGTCATCAACCCACAACGACAACGAGGATACATTATAAATACTAAAGTTTTCATGACACAACAAATAACAAGCAATGAAATGAACTTCAACTCAACCAATCCTCGGCGTTGGAAACGCTTGCTCTAAACTACAAGTGATTCTCTGGGAAGGGCCAGCTACTATCAATCTCGAGACCAACGCAGGACTGATCATCTAGGCTGAAGCGGCCTACTATATCACGACCAGGGTAGGGAACCACCGCAATGTCTGAGGTATAAATACAGTTGCTTCTCATAAATGGTAGTAACGTTGTGTTAACAACAGTTGGATTGCCTTTCACCATCATTGGAAAGTTTTGTCCAAGAAAGAGCGAGTTTTCTCCAAGACTATCAATACTATACCAAGCAGAAGGTGTTGGCGCTAGCACACAAGTATCCAGCCCGAATACAATGCAACGGTTGTTGGAATAGGTCCGGAGAGTGCGACCATGGGATACAACACCTCCTTCCTTAGTAGTAACATCAGAAGTGGGCTGTATACCGAAAAGAAGGGGTGATCCATTGGAATAAGTTGCCAGGCGCCACTGAGTATATGGGCCCTCCTCGTCCTCATGCTTGTGATCATCACCATCGTCATCTCCCCCTTGGTTATAAATATTTTCAAGTATAGGTGGTGGAATGTTCGCAGGACCTTGGAAACACAAGAAGAAGGTTAATTAGTAAAGGAAAACTTGCTAACCCGCATGCATGTGGATGAAACAATTATAATTACGGTGGAAGACAAAGGTACCGAAACAACGAGGATCCCATGCAAAAACAGTGCCACGAGTGGTGGTAGCAAACACAAGATCCTCATATTCAATTGCATCACATTACACATCCGTGTATAGAAACTGATTTTTGAGCAATATCCATCCAGCCGAACCACGAAGGACGGCAACAAGCTTGTTGAAGATAGCAACAACTCCATAGTTCCTGTAATGCCAAGAGCGGTTGGGAACTTGACAAATTGCTATCTTCCGTAGAAGACAGTAAACATGATCGTATTTGAACGTGCGTAGAGCACCAGTGTGCTCAACCTCTGGGCAATCTGAGATTTTTGGAAGTGGAACCCGGTGACGAGTGTACACATTCACAAGTTCCCAATCGCAGTTGTACCCAATATAAACAACCCAATCTCCATTTGTGCCTGCCCAAGCCTTGCCCTCAAGTGATGGCATCTTAACATCATATGTATCATTATCAAACGACATTAACTTGGACAAGGCGAGGCTTCCCTCGTCCCCGCGCCAGTCAGTGGGATCACGGCGAAGAAGATAGGGGAGATCAAACCGCTCCTAGACCCTTGGGTTCCTTGTAATGATGTTATTATTTTAGTCGAGAATGGTCTTGAACGAACCTGCCATGCTAGCCGAGATGATGACGTCGCACTGATCAATTACTTCCTCCACCACGTCATCTTTCAGATCGGGGCAAGAATAACGAGGTCGTTTCCGGCCTATTCCCTCCATGGAGAAGACGATCGAACAATGGCAGAAGGAAGGGTGAAGGCAAATGGAGGAGGGAAGAAGAGCGTGCGACAGCAGTTTCAAATCGAGAGGGAAAGGCGAAGAGTCGGTGGGCGGTTGCCAGTTTTCCACGGTACACGAAGAGGCGCCCCGACCTACACGTCCTTTCAGAAATTGTACCAAAGGACTCGCCGTCATCCCACTAACATGTTGGAACGGGACCACATGTCAACGAAACATGGTGTGTAATTTCTTGTGCAAAATGCGATTTGGCCACGTTCGCCTGAGGTGGCACATTAGTTATCGACCTTTATTTTTTTTAACATACAATCTGAGTGGATAGCTCCTATGGTCATCACACGTGAGTGGATATATAGGTGGGCTAGGTGGGTAGGAGGCCACAATCTAAGTGCTAAAAGAGTTGATCCAATGCTTGGTTTTGTTTGGATTTTCCAACTATGACCATTGGATAGAGTCAATCAATGGCTTAAATTGAAAGTTATTCTCATACTACAGGATAGTATAGGGACGTGGAGAGATTTGGTTGATTTTATATGACTGAATAATATAAAATATTATGAGTGCAGACGCTCCACCGCGAGGTTTGTCGCTCCTTCTTGGTCGTCGGGAATCTATGTTCTTCCACTCTTTCGTTTAAGACATGAGCTTTGTTCATCCTTTTGCCGACATGCGGGATATCTATATGCCTCCATTTTAAAAATCATACTATATGCCTCCATGACATGCGGGACATCTAGCATCAAGGTGGCGTGTCATGCAAGAAAATGGAGATATGCAATGTGTAAGTGAGTCGTGCACTTCGATGGCACCTAGTACTACGTAATATTTTTTCTCCTCGATGGCGCGTAAATAGTGCACGTACTCAATGACAGAGCACGGGATGGTAGCCATGGACATGGTCGGTCCTTTTTGAAGCGAGTACTAATAAATACTAACTTTGATGTGTCCCGTCAACTCGCAGAATGACGAGAAGCTTGCTTACTATGCCTTCTCCCTAGCCAACGCGTGCGCGGTGGCTCGCAACACGAGGAGAAACTTTTGCTTACCAGCGGTGGACGTGCAGCAGTTCATTTGGTGTCAGATTGCCAGAAATAGTATTACTGTAGTACCATCATTATTGTTCGACTTCTGGAAAAGGAGAAGAGCCAAGCGCAAGGTCACCTACTAACCTAGTATAGTACTACTATAGCCAAAGCTGGTCCACCTTTTTAGAGAATGGTTAATTAATATAGGCGGCTCTTGCAGCAACACATCATTTAGAGCAAGTACTCTCTTCGTAGGAACAAAGGAAGTGAAACAAAAGTTGGAGTGGATGCTAGATTGCCAATTAAAACATTATTACATAGGAAAAAAAATCCTATAGCATTCTATCCTATGAATCAAACGACCAATGTAGGAAAATTATGAGGGGGGTCTCTCCAACAGTGTTCCTCTGCTCGCACCTAGCATCATGGTGGTCGAACTTGGAGTCATTCATCTGGTACACATGGCATCTCAGATCTGGACACAAGGTGACGCAACCTCTCACTTCGTCCGCCATTTGAAAAGGCGCGCTGGTGGAGGGCTAGCATACTCCAATATTAGGTTGGCTCTATGTGATGTAGCAACTTCATATCCTAAGCGGATGCTGGGTATACTACTACGGTACTCACACTCCAAGAAGTGACTCGAAAACCATTCATAAATTGAGTCTATGACATGCATTTGCAAATGTACCATTCATTACATACAACAAGTCATCAACACACAACGACAACGAGGATACATGTTGGATTATAAATCATTTCCAACAAAACATTCTAGTAAATACTGAAGTTTTCATCAAACCACAAATAACAAGAAATGAAATGAGCTTCAACTCAACCAATCCTCAGTGTTGGAAACGCTTGCTTTGAACCATGGGTGCTCTGGGAAGGGCCGGCTATTGTCAATATCGAGAGCAACACAGGACTGATCATCCAGGCTGAAGCGGCATATATCAAGACTAGGGTAGGGAACCATCGCAATGTCCAAGGTATAGATAAAGTTGCTTCTCATAAATGGTAGTAACGTTGTGTCAACAACAGCTGGATCGCCTTTCACCATAATTGGATAGTTTTGTCCAAGGAAGAGAGAGTTTTCTCCAAGACTATCAATACTCTACCAGGGAGAAGGTGTTGGCGCTAGCACACTAGTATCCATCCCGAATACCATGCAATGGGTGTTGGAATAGGTCCGGAGAGGGCGACCATGGGAGACAACACGTGCTCCCTCAGTAGTAACAATCTCGGTGCACTATACACAAACAAGAAGAGGTGATCCATCGGAATTAGTTGCCAGGCGCCACTGAGTATATAAGTTATGCTCGTCCTCATGCTCATGATCATCACCATCGTTATCTCCCCCTTGGTTATAAATTTTTTCAAGTATAGGTGGTGGAATGTTCACAAGACCTTGGAAACACAAGAAGAAGGTTAATTAGTAAAGGGAAACTTGCTAACCCACATGCATGTGGATGAAACAATTTTAATTACGGTGGAAGACAAACGTACCAAAACTACGAGGATCCCATGCAAAATCAGTCCCGCGAGTGGTGGCAGCAAACACAAGATCCTCGTATTCAATTGCATCACAGTACTCATCCATGTATAGAAACTGATTTTTGAGCAATATCCATGGACGAACCATGGAATCAGTAACGACGGCAACAAGCTTGTCGAAGATAGCAACAACTTCATAGTTCTCGTAATTCCAAGAATGGTTGGGAACTCAACACATTGCTATCTTTCGTAGACGACGGCCACCATGATCGTATTTGAATGTACGTAGATCATTTGTGTGCTCAACCTTAGGGCACTCTGAGATGTTTGGAAGTGGATGGAATATCTCTTTCCCCCTCTCAGCTATCTGACGCACCACTCAGCCTTATCGGGGCTCCTCTATCTCTCTCAAACTTTATGTCTCCTTGGTTCACACATACACATGTCTCTCTCACGCTACATATAGACCCATCCAACACTCTCTGCTCTTGTTCTCTCTCTATGTGACACGCACCCCCCTAAGTACCATGATCCCTCACTCCATCATAGGCGCACACACTCCCCCCCTAAGTAGGATCATCTCTCGCTAGCCATCAGGGACACACGTATTGTCTCCTTCCATCCATACGTCTATCACGATATCTCTCGGGGTATCTTCTATCGCGCAAACACCTTGTCACTCGATCTCCCACCCATGTAGTCCCATCACGATCTCCTAGGGATCTCTCTATCACAAACATACACACTCTCCTCCCGATGTCTGCATTTTGTCCGTACGTCTCTCTCGACCTCTCTCCCTTGCTTGTCAGACCCCTGTTGGCCACGAGCTAGGGGTCTTTCTCTCTCGGTTGCAAACAACAACACACTATCTCCTCACCTTGCTTCCATTGTCGAAGATGCATGTGTGATATGTTTGCATAAGACACAGATGCCTTTTCTCTACTTTTATCGTGTGTTGTCCATGTCTCTTTCACACATGCACACACTCTTTTTTCACTCACTCTTTCTATTTCACACACACTCTCTCACTCTCTCTCTCTCTAGTTAGGGACTCTCTCACGTCCATAAGCATATGGATGTTTTGAAAAGTCAAACCTCAGAAAAGTTTGACCAGGTATATGTGGAGAAAAACATTTACATCTGGAACGATCAGTAGATTCATCACAACATGTACTTACTACATACTATCATTTAACTCTGGTATTGTAGATATAATTAATTTATTTATAAACTTGGTCAAAGTTTCAAAAGTTTGACTTTAAGAAAAATGTTGGCACTACATTATCGAACGAAGGGAGTAGCTCTTTCTCTCTCTCTGCTATCTCTCACGGGCCTCCCCTCTCACTCGAACTCTCTATACCGATGGCTTCTACGCTCATCGTGTCAGCGTATAGCTCCGTATATTGTTTAATTGACCGGTCAACCAGTCCACATGCTGCCTTATCAGCTCGTGTTCTCTATCTTCGTGTGTTGGCCCATGTGGCAGTGGGTGAAAATAAGTAAACTAGAGGCCCATCTGACACGCGATGAAGTAAACAAAGTTGAAACCACTCAGGGTAGCACCCCGCATGCTAGTAAATTGAGGGTGCATTGAGGACACACTTCTTCCACATGAAGGACGCACTCGCGCACAATTCACCACTGCATGGCGGCATGCACAGAAGGACGCACTCGCGCACACCAATCAGGCTAGCACACAACACAGACCAGCACACGTGTACACCGGCGTCGCCGCCGGTTGAGAGGGACGGCGAGGCAGCCAACAAGCGGAGGCGGCTCGAGCCAAAACCGCATTCGGCGAGCCTGGACTTCATCAGCAGCCTCCACGACGACATGTTGTTCGTCATCATCGGCCTCCTCCCCACCAAATCTGCAGTGCGGACCGCCCTGCTCTCCCGGCGGTGGCACCCCCTCTGGCGCCGCGTCCCCCTCAACGTCACTGTCAATAGCTCCCTCTGCGACAGGGATTGCAAACGCATGGCCGCAGTCTCCAAGATCCTTTCATCGCACCCTGGGCCAGCCAGACGCCTTGACACCCGCATGTTCAGTACCAACTGCAAGGTCCAAGCCAAGTTCGACGAGTGGTTCTTATCCCCCGCCCTAGATCAGCTCGAGGAGCTCAGCTTTGAAGCTGGACAATGTCGCTCTTTGCCGCCGTCTGTGCTCTGCCTCACGCCAACACTGCATCGCGCCAGCTTCATCTCCTGGTATCTTCCCCAGATTAATGCCGTGCCTGCCCTTCTTGTCCCCCAACTCAAGCAGCTCGACCTCTTCGACGTTGGCATCTCGAAGCAGGCTATGGAGCACCTGCTCTGCAGCTATACTACGCTCGAGTACCTTCGTCTTGAGCAGATCCATGGGTTCATTAGCCTCCACATCGTCTCGACGAATCTCCGATGGATTATTGTGTCTTGTTGGCCCCGCAACAAGACATCAATTGGGAAGAGACCACTCCAGCTGTTCCACATTATGGTCATTGAGAATGCGCCTTTCCTTCAGAGATTGCTTGTATCTGATCTAGAAGGTCCAACAAAGATTAGGGTCATTGACGTGCCAAAATTGACAGCGTTGTGTACTCGTCTGGCAAATTCTCCGAACTCTTTATTGGATCCATAATCGTTCAGGTACAACACTCATCTTCTTCTCCGTCTTCTTGAAATTCACATTTTTAAATTTCTTCTTGATGTATTTACGACCGTCTTCTAGAAAATGATTCCCACAAGCTTGGCCTAGTCTATGTGCACACTGAAGATCTTGGCAATAAAATCTATCGGCCCCAATCTGGATCAAGTTGTTGTATTACTCACATGCTTTCCGTGCACGGAGAAGCTACTCAT
Source organism: Triticum urartu (assembly GCF_003073215.2). Taxonomy (NCBI): domain Eukaryota; kingdom Viridiplantae; phylum Streptophyta; class Magnoliopsida; order Poales; family Poaceae; genus Triticum; species Triticum urartu. The sequence continues at coordinate 278,197,953 of NC_053022.1, forward strand.
CGAGGTGAAACTTCTTTCCAATTAGTAAGCGGTAATCACAACATAGCTCAATTTTTTCGTAATTTTCCCAAATTACGATGACAAGTGTAGTGTTCAAAATTGCATCTACGCACTGCACCGAAAGAAGTATTTTTAATATTTTTTGTCACGTGATCACCTGCATCGTTTTTTTGTTGTACTACTATAGTAGCCTAGGCTAGTCATAGTGGAAAGTAACTTAGACTAGTAACACTATGGTTACCCTAAGAGCAAGTACTACCTCTGTCTTGGTTTACTCTTCCTATTTTGTAGTATCAAAATTTGACCATAGATTTAACTGACAAAATGTTAATGCATGTCACTAAAAATTAATCGTTGGATTCGTATTTGAACATAATTTCAAATGGTATAATTTTTGGTGAGATGCACTGCCATTTTCTTAGGTAAATCTATGGTCAGAAATTTACACTAAATACGAGGTAGTACAAAAGTGGGCTATAACGGCCCACCACTATGTAGGCCAAAACACGTGCCAAATTCACTTGTGATGCATTTGGCATCGATGCCCCTCCATTGCTCACCTGGTGCCCTAATCTGGATCACCTACTTTGCTTCGGTGCCAAATTAACTCATGCAATGAAAAAACACTTGCATGGGAGAGAGAGAGGACTGAGGCAATAAAAAACACTTGTTTGGGAGAGTGAGAGGCTGGTGTAGTTGGTTTTATTGATTTGTTTATACATGTGGGTCTGTGTGCATAGCGGTGCCAACTCTCTTACATCACGAGAGCGGTGCCAAAATCTTTTGATTTGACATCGATGCGTATTATGTGGCATACTTTTGAGAAATATGGCATCGGCCACATAGTGGAAGGAAACAAATGCCCAAGCTCTTCACATGCTCCTAGGTAAATGAGAGAGAGAGAGATAGAGTGAAAAAATATCACTAGCCAGCCAACCCTATCGTATGAGCGAATGATATTGGTACCTCTTGATGACACGACAATCTTATACAGCCAGCTGCTCTAATATGTTCTCTTATTTTGCAGATAAAAAAGACCCGAAAGTGAAAAATGTGTTGCACTATAACAACCTCATCGAATGCCTTGATCTCCATCTTACAGAAATTGATTTGATCAACTACCGAGGCAGCACATCTGAGATTAAATTGGCCAGGTTCTTTGTTCTGGAGGCAAGTGTGCTCAAGGTAATGAGGTTTGGCATTCTCTGGCGCAACAATGAATGGCGTGCTGATCACCGCAAGCATCTAAGCCTAAATGACAAAGTCTTCGCAGAAGCTGAATTTGTTTTTGAAACATCAAGTGGCCAAAGACTCAAAAATTTATTTGCCCATTAGTGACTTGTCTGGGTGGTGGATTTTAGTTTGTACGATAATGTTGCATCCACCTAAAGTAACGAAAGTTCTTATGTAAACTTCCTAGTAATTCCCTCTTCGTAGGTGCAACATTACTCCTAACATTTGTAATATCAGTTTGAAACTTGTAATATTGTCATGTCCTATTCCTGCGTTTTCAAAATCCTACCAATCAAAGAGGTCCTGAGTTGGTGATGATGGTGTGCCTGCCATCTTTCACCAATAGCCGTTGGATCTAGATCTGACGCATACAAACCAAACTTCTCCAGTTTTGCAAAAAGATGCCCGCACTTGTTCCCTATTTACAAACAACTCCTTGTCTCTCATAATCAGCCTTATCTCCTCCCCACCACATCTAGCAGGCCATGGAAAAATCTGGCGCGATGGCCGCTGTCGGCGCCGTCCACCCCCAGTCTTGGTGTTTCGTGCAATGCACAGGCATCTACGCACGGGAAATTATGTCGAACATGACTAGTTGTAAGCAGGCTAGCTCTACAGCCATGATGATAGTGACTGCAGATGGTGAGGCTGACTATGGTATGCCGAACATGGCGCCTATACTCAGGTGTCATCTCCGGCGCAGGGTCTTGTCACTTCACTATGAGGAGCAGCACATAATAATTTGACCAACGGGTAGTACAGTGCTACTAGTACATCGGTAGTACTACTACTAGTACTAGCACCACCGTCTGGATTTAGTAGTACTACCACGTCCATCTGGATTTAGTATTTGACTAGCAATATCTAGTAATGCATGTCACAAAAAAAGTACTACTCCCTCTGTAAATAAATACATGGTGTATTGTTTTATTCCTATCGGCGAGAGAACTTAATGTCTTTTTGCTAATTAATAGGATTACATGCAATGAACTAACCACTGCATGTCATGTTTGGTAGTCTCAAGTCATTGAAAGCATGCACGGCCCACATCTCTCATTGGTTGATATGTCACGAAATAAGAAACGAGGGAGTTAATGTACCGTGCCAAAGTGTTTTGGGATTACACAACATTTTTGGTTACATGCATTAACATTTTATTAGTGAAATCAAAGGTCAAAACTTGGCGCAAAATGCAAAGGGGCCCAATAAACCAGTAAACATCAAAGTTCTCTCGTTTGGCCCCAACTAGAGGTCCGGTGAGATGACTATACTGCACCGGCACAAAGGGGGATGCAGCTTCATTGACTTACTGCACCCGCCTTTGGTTGTATGACACGTGGGCCCAACAGGTGGTTGGCCCTCCTGTCATACAGCCAAAGGCAGGTGCAGTAGAGGGCCGAGGAGTAGATGGCCAACACGCACGTGAATTCAACGTAGTCTGCACTTCTCATATAAAGGCTCCCCGCCAGTCCAATCTACGAGATCCTATGCACCTACGCATGCTACAAAGGGCAAGGGTGATCACTCCAATCACAAGATCAGTTGACTAGAAGTTAGACCCATGGAGGCGATGAGCGCGAGCATCAGCCGGCTGTGCCAGATGGTCCACGATGCCGGCCTGTGGCCCGGCACCGAGGAACATCTCCAGGTCGTGATTGAGGCCGCCATGGTGAGAGGCCGCTTCGACGACAGCTTCGTCTCCTTGTTCGACAAGGTCCTCGTCAGCTTCCTCGACAAGTTCACCGTCGTCAAGAAGCTCGCGGACGACCTTGACGTATGCCTCCAGCCCACGCGCCCAGGTTCTGCGATGCCCGCCACTCTCAACGACCTCTATGGAGACAACCTCTTCGACGCACTGGTGGACCTGCGACTGTCCGCCCTCGCGCCAGAGAATGTCCACCTCGAGGTCGCACTCGCCGCAGCAAGACACCGTCGACATAATCACCCATGTCTACGTGCAAATCGTCCACAAGGACTACTACATGCCAGAGGAGGACGATAGGTCGCTGGTCGTCTTGACCCGCAGGGCAACCTTGGACGACATTGTTCAGAAGCACGTTGAGCTCGCCGCCAACATCGCTGCTCCTCACACGTCGGTTGGTGACCCGGTGCACTAGGGCGTGAGGATGTCATTGATGGATCCGTATGTATCTTTATCTTCCCGTCAAATCCATGTAGTAGTATATGGTACTACTAGTAATTATCTTACCTGTAGCATCAACTTCATAATTTTTATACGTAGTCCATGCATGAACCGTGCCAGAACCTAACTTCTCATTACTCTAGGGAAAATCGTTATTTCTATCTATCGGTCGCGCCATGGAGTAGAACCAAAATTTTCAAGTTACAAGTTCAAAAGGAAAAGCTTGCCGTGTTCGCATCGCACCCTGCTGCCCACACGGTTGGTCCGGCATGCCGCTCAAGGGGGAATGCGTGTTGTGTTGCATTTTCACTTACAAGTGGGACCGTAGTTGAGCAAACCCACTATCGGCAAACCCCCACCCCGCCCACCACGCGATGGCTGACAAAACAGGAGGGAGAAGAGATGGCTGTAGCATGGACTCCAAGAAAATTGGTGTCAGATGGGACTCGTGTGGGTGGCATGTGCCTTACTGCTAGACGTGAATGCTAGTTATGGCCCATGCCACCCCACTATATGGAGCCTATATCAAGGAGCTGGTTACATACAACAAATTTCCTAGAGTCCGTGCTCAGCCCTCCTCTATCTCTCTTCTTGGCTAGCTAGCAGATGCACGGAGCCCATCGTCTCTTTGCTCATATGCGGTCCCACATGTCAGTGAAAATGCAAGAGGACCCACTGAACCTGCACATCTTTCACCTCGACATGCTGGTGATTAAAAACAAATCCAATAAAGATCTTCGGTGGCCGCTTTTGGAGTTATTCAAGAGTACTAAGATTCTATTTATAGTGTAACCCAAGATGCACATCACGTGGCTTCAACTACCACTCCATTTTGTTGCATGACACGACCTGGATGGTGGATGTCCCACGTGTCGGCAAAAGGAGGAAGAACTCGACCAAATCTTCGATTATGCTCTCAGATTAGACAAGTTGTGCTAACTTAAAATTTTATTGTGTATAATGGTTGCAAGTTTTGGTATTGGGAAGAAGAGTACATCGATATATTGATAGGGCGCAATTTAGTAGATGTTCTAGCACTTTTAGCTAGCATAGAGGCTAGAGATGAGACTAGTGCACTTGTTGATAGAATAGAGGCTAGACCTGAGACTAGATGCGAGGAAGCAACGTCTACTTCTTTACACTCGAAGAAGAAAGAAGCACGCAAGATCGAGCCTCCACAGATCAACAATGAATGCATCCAGAAGGCACTAATCCAACTTACAGGAGCAGTTATGGAAGTTGGATATCTTCTAAAATGTATTCTTGTGGTTGTTGTTTTCTTTGGTCTTGCTTTTCTAGTCAAATTTTGGTGATGTATTTCCATGTACCAAAAATCAATGATGAAAAAAAGATATGTGTTTGCAAAGAAAAATGTACGCGGCCAGGATGCATCCGCGCGTTGGGCGCATGGCCACCGCATCCAAGAAAGGACCCATACACGACCCCATTGCCCTACCCAAACGGACAGAATCTGGGCAAAACGGAGGTCCATTTGGGGTCATGCCTTGGACTTGGCCTTATAAGTGGGACTGCAGTTGAGGAAACCAACTGTCGGCAAACCCCCACCTCGCCCGCCGCGCGATGGCTGAGTTAGAGAAACGACGAGGTTGAAGAGATAGCTGTAGCACAGACTCCAAGAAATATGGTGTCAGATGGAAATCGTGCTGGTGGCGTGTGCCGTACTCCTGGATGTGAATGCTCGTTCTGGCCCATGCCACCCTACTATATAGTACTTACGTACAACGAACACAGTAACATATGGCCCACCTCACGCTGTGGCCAAATTTCCTGGAGTCTGTGCTAGGTTAAAAAGTGTTCTTTGTGAGGGTGGGTGGCTTATCTCAAGTTTAAAACTTGTTGTATTACGTACGTAGACGTAGAGATGGTGCAGCATGTGAAGCTAGTACAAATAGTGTACTATTGTTGATTGGCCTCATCCGATAACCTGTTGCAATGCACGTACAATTATGTATTCTGAAATATATTTTTTTCCTCGTCGCAGCACCCACTCAGAGAAGCGACTTGAAATCCATTCATAAATTTAGTAATTTTATCACAGGCATATCATTTTATTACATACAACAGGTCATCAACCCGCAAAGACAACGAGGATACATTATAAATACTAAAGTTTTCGTGACACAACAAATAACAAGCAATGAAATGAACTTCAACTCAACCAATCCTCGGCGTTGGAAACGCTTGCTCTGAACCACAAGTGATTCTCTGGGAAGGGCCAGCTACTATCAATCTCGAGACCAACGCAGGACTGATCATCCTGGCTGAAGTGGCCTACTATATCACGACCAGGGTAGGGAACCACTACAATGTCCGAGGTATAAATACAGTTGCTTCTCATAAATGGTAGTAACATTGTGTTAACAATAGTTGTATCGCCTTTCACCATCATTGGATAGTTTTGTCCAAGGAAGAGCGAGTTTTCTCCAAGACTATCAATACTATACCAGGGAGAAGGTGTTGGCGCTAGCACACTAGTATCCATCCCGAATATAATGCAACGGGTGTTGGAATAGGTCCGGAGAGTGCGACCATGGGATACAACACCTGCTTCCTTAGTAGTAACATCAGAAGTGGGCTGTATACCGAAAAGAAAGGGTGATCCATTGGAATAAGTTGCCAGGCGCCACTGAGTATATGGGCCCTCCTCGTCCTCATGCTTGTGATCATCACCATTGTCATCTCCCCCTTGGTTATAAATATTTTCAAGTATAGGTGGTGGAATGTTCGCAGGACCTTGGAAACACAAGAAGAAGGTTAATTAGTAAAGGAAAACTTGCTAACCCGCATGCATGTGGATGAAACAATTATAATTACGGTGGAAGACAAACGTACCGAAACAACGAGGATCCCATGCAAAAACAGTGCCACGAGTGGTGGTAGCAAACACAAGATCCTCATATTCAATTGCATCACATTACACATCCATGTATAGAAACTGATTTTTGAGCAATATCCATCCAGCCGAACCACGAAGGACGGCAACAAGCTTGTTGAAGATAGCAACAACTCCATAGTTCCTGTAATGCCAAGAGCGGTTGGGAACTTGACAAATTGCTATCTTCCGTAGAAGACAGTCACCATGATTGTATTTGAACGTGCGTAGAGTACGAGTGTGCTCAACCTCTGGGCAATCTGAGATTTTTGGAAGTGGAACCCGGTGATGAGTGTACACATTCACAAGTTCCCAATCGCAGTTGTACCCAATATAAACAACCCAATCTCCATTTGTGCCTGCCCAAGCCTTGCCCTCAAGCGATGGCATCTTAACATCATATGTATCATTTTCAAGTGGCATCAACTTGCATAAGGCGAGGCTTCCCTCGTCCCCGCGCCAGTCAGCGGGGTCACGGCGAAGAAGATAGGGGAGATCAAACCGCTCATGGACCCTTGGGTTCCTTGTAATGATGTTATTAGTTCAGTCAAGAATGGTCTTGAACGAACCTGCGATGCTAGCCGAGGTGATGACGTCGCACTGATCAATGACTTCCTCCACCACGTCATCTTTTAGATCGGGGCAAGAATAACGGGGTCGTTTCCGGCCTATTCCCTCCATGGAGAAGACGATCGAACAATGGCAGAAGGAAGGGTGAAGGCAAATGGAGGAGGGAAGAAGAGCGTGCGACAGCAGTTTCAAATCGAGAGGGAAAGGCGAACAGTCAGTGGACGGTTGCCAATTTTCCATGGTACACGAAGAGGCGCCCCGGCCTACATGTCCTTTCAGAAATAGTACAAAAGGACTTGCCGTCGTCCCACTAACACGTTGGAACGGGACCACATGTCAACGAAACATGGTGTGTAATTTCTTGTGCAAAATGTGACCTGGCCGCGTTCGCCTGAGGTGGCACATTAGTTATCGACCTTTATTTTTTTAACATACAATCTGAGTGGATAGCTCTTGTGGTCATCACACGTGAGTGGATATATAGGTGGGCTAGGTGGGTAGGAGGCCACAATCTAAGTGCTAAAAGAGTTGATCCAATGCTTGGTTTTGTTTGGATTTTCCAACTATGACCATTGGATAGAGTCAATCAATGGCTTACGTTCAAAGTTATTCTCATACTATAAAATGGTATAGGGACGTGGAGAGATTTGGTTGATTTTATATGACTGAATAATATAAAATATTATGAGTGCAGACGCTCCACCGCGAGGTTTGTTGCTCCTTCTTGGTCGTCGGGAATCTATGTTCTTCCACTCTTTTATTTAAGACACGAGCTTTGTTCATCCTTTTGTCGACACGCGGGACATCTATATGCCTCCATTTTAAAAATCATACTATATGCCTCCATGACACGCGGGACATCTAGCATCAAGGTGGCGTGTCATGCAAGAAAATGGAGATATGTAGTGCGTAGGTGAGTCGTGCACTTCGATGGCACCTAGTACTATGTAATATTTTTTCTCCTCGATGGCACGTGAATAGTGCACGTACTCAATGACAGAGCACGGGATGGTAGCCATGTACATGGTCGGCCCTTTTTGAACAGATTACTAATCTATACCTAGTATTAAAAGAAATAGGTATTCTTGGTTTGGTTTGGTCCATAGTAATTTTTTTATATAGCCCAAATTTCCGTCTGTCTTTTTATATAGGCTTTTTTGGTATGTCAAAGCATATGGAAGCCGAACTATGTGCGACCACAGCGTGTACGTGGTCTTCATATTGTAATTTTAGTGGGCTTAGAATAGGTATTCTTGGTTTGGTTTGGTCCATAGTAAATTTTTTTATATAGCTCAAATTTCCGTCCGTCTTTTTATATAGGCTTTTTGGAATGTCAAAGCATACGGAAGCCGAACTATGTGCGACCACAGCATGTACGTGGTCTTCAGATTATAATTTTAGTGGGCTTAGAAGATTCTGCCTGGTTGATGGTTTGGGGAGCCTGCATATCCAAATATGCATGCATCCCTTCAAAAAAATGCACATATGCATGCATCGAGTCAGAAAACCATACGTTGCACAATTCAGTCCCAACTACAAGTCCTTATGTACAGCTGGTTTGAGCCGAGCCGCCTACACATGCATATATACATGCATCGATGCCCATTAACTCGAACAACCCATACATGCATCCAGCCTGAAACCCTAGATCGACGTAAGTCTCGCCACCACCCTACCTTCCGAACACGGCAACGCCATTCTTGGATGATGAACTCCCTTGCAGCAACCGGTTCAGCTCCAATGCATCCCCGACGCCAACCTCCCCGAGCAGCTCTTCAGCTTGCAGCATCACAGAAAAAGAGCACAAAGCAAAAAAGATAAACGGAGGACAAGACTCAAGGAGTGGCGGTGGCTAGAAATGAAATAGTGCCGCCGGAGCTGCTGCAACCCTAAACAGATGCTAGGCCGAAGGCCATGCTGTCAGCTCATGCGCGTCCATGTTGATCGGCAAGATCACGCTCAGAAAAAATAAATTGTTTGACGCATCATGATACAGCAAAGCTAGCAGTCCGGTGCGGCTGCCACACAACATCCGCCTGCACACTATTGCGTTTAGAACATGCCCTGCACTAAGAAATTTTGGACCAAACACATGAACGGGCATTTTAAATAGGGCGGTATAGCATGCTATACTGTTTAGAAGTGGTCCGTCACTAAGAGACTAAGCGTGCTATTTAAAACTATGAAGGATACCCAGCTGCACTAGCCGCTATAGCAGCCACAACAGGAGCTTGGCAATGGCCACATCAATCAGGAGACTCCGTCTGACCGTGCATTGTCATGCGAGGGTTTAATTCTGCCGTTGCAACACACGGGCAATTGTGCTAGTAAATACTAACTTTGATGTGTCCCGTCAACTCGCAGAACGGCGAGAAGCCACGCCTTCTCCCTCACCAACATGTGTGTGGTGGCTCGCAACACGAGGAGAAACTTTTGCTTACAAGCGGTGGACGTGCAACAGTTCATTTGGTGTCAGATTGCCAGAAGTAGTACTACTGTAGTACCATCATTATTGTTCGACTTCCGGAAGAGGAGAAGAGCCAAGCGCAAGGTCACCTACTAACCTAGTACAGTACTACTATAGCCAAAGCTGGTCCACCTTTTTAGAGCATGGTTAATTAATATAGGCGGCTCTTGCAACAACACATCATTTAGAGCAAGTAATCTCTTCGTAGGAACAAAGGAAGTGAAACAAAAGTTGGAGTGGATGCTAGATTGCCAATTAAAACATGATTACATAGGAAAAAAATCCTATAGCATTCTATCCTATGAATCAAACGACCAATGTAGGAAACTTATGAGGGGGTTCTCTCCAACAGTGTTCCTCCGCTTGCACCTAGCATCACAGTGGTCGAACTTGGAGTCATTCATCTAGTACACGTGGCATCTCAGATCTGTACACAAGGTGACGCGACCTCTCACTTCGTCCGCCATTTGAAAACGCACGCTGGTGGAGGGCTAGCATACTCCAATATTTGGTAGCTCTATGTGATGTGGCAACTTCATATACTAACCGGATGCTGGCTATATTACTACGGTACTGAAGTTTGTCTTCCAAGAAGTGACTTGAAAACCATTCATAAATTGAGTCTATGACATGCATTTGCAAATGTACCATTCATTACATACGACAAGTCATCAACACACAACGACAACGAGGATACATGTTGGATTATAAATTATTTCCAACAAAACATTCTAGTAAATACTGAAGTTTTCATCACACAACAAAAACAAGCAATGAAATGAGCTTCAACTCAACCAATCCTCAGTGTTGCAAATGCTTGCTTTGAACCATGGGTGCTCTGGGAAGGGCCAGCTATTGTCAATAACGAGAGCAACACAAGACTAATCATCCAGGCTAAAGCGGCATATATCAGGACCAGGGTAGGGAACCATCACAATGTCCGAGGTATAGATAAAGTTGCTTCTCATAAATGGTAGTAACGTTGTGTCAACAACAGCTGGATTGCCTTTCACCATCATTGGATAGTTTTGTCCAAGGAAGAGCGAGTTTTCTCCAAGACTATCAATACAGTGCCAGGGAGAAGGTATTGGCGCTAGCACACTAGTATCCATCCCGAATACCCTGCAACGGGTGTTGGAATAGGTCCAGAGAGGGCAACATGGGAGACAATACGTGCTCCCTCAGTAGTAACAATCTCGGTGCACTATACACAGAAAAGAAGAAGTGATCCATTGGAATTAGTTGCCAGGCGCCACTGAGTATATAAGTTATGCTCGTCCTCATGCTCGTGATCATCACCATCGTTATCTCCCCCTTGGTTATAAAATTTTTCAAGTATAGGTGGTGGAATGTTCACAGGACCTTGGAAACACAAGAAGAAGGTTAATTAGTAAAGGGAAACTTGCTAACCCACATGCATGTGGATGAAACAATTATAATTACGGTGGAAGACAAACGTACCAAAACTACGAGGATCCCATGCAAAATCAGTCCCACAAGTGGTGGCAGCAAACACAAGATCCTCGTATTCAATTGCATCACAATACTCATCCGTGTACAGAAACTGATTTTTGAGAAATATCCATGGACGAACCGTGGAATTAGTAACGACCGCAACAAGCTTGTCGAAGATAGCAACAACTTCATATTTCTCGTAATTCCAAGAGCGGTTGGGAACTCGACAAATTGCTATATTCCATAGACGACAGCCACCATGGTCGTATTTGAACGTACATAGATCATCTGTGTGCTCAACCTCAGGGTACTCTGAGATTTTTGGAAGTGGAATACGCTGATGAGTGTACACATTCACAAGTTCCCACTCGCAATTGTACCCAATATCAACAAACCAATCTCCATTTGCGCCAGCCCAGGCCTTACCCTTAAGAGATGGCATCTTGACATCACATGTATTGTTATCAAGCGGCATCAAGTTGCACAAGGCGAGGCCTCCGTCTTCCGCACCCATGTAAACAGGGTTATAGCAAAGAAGATAAGGGAGATCAAACCGCTCATGGACCCTTGGATTCCTTGTAATGATGTTATTAGTTGAGTCAAGAATGGTCTTGAACGAACCTGCCATGCTAGCCGAGGTGATGACATCGCACCGATCAATGAGTCCCGCCACCACGTCATCTTTCAAATCGGTGCAAGAATAATGGGGTCGTTTCTGGCTTGTTCCCTTCATGGAGAAGACGATCGAACAATGGCAAAAGGAAGGGTGAAGGAAAATGGAGGAGGAAGGAAGAGCGTGCAATAGCAGTTCCAAATCGAGAGGGGAAGGCGAAGAGGCAGTGGACGGTTGCCACCATACACGAAGAGGTGCCCTGGCCTACATAGACGTCCATTTGGAAATTGTACAAAAGGACTCACCGTCGTCTCACTGACATGTTGGAACGGGACCACATGTCAACGGAACATGGTGTGTCATTTCTCGTGCAAAATGCGATCTGGCCGCGTTGGCCCAAAGTGCCGCATTATTTCTTGACTTTATTTTTTAATGGCGTGCTATTTAGTTTTGAAGCACGACTAACTTGTACTGCATGCAGAGAAAATATAAAGTACTCTACCACTACTCCACCTCTAGTACTAGTAATATAAAAAAGATATATAGGCTGGAGCTTCAGCGCTTTCTTGCTAAGGGCTGCCCACTTGCTTCTCACACTATCACCCTCTCTCTAGATCTAAAAAAGACGGCCTCTCTCTCCCTCCTCACCAGTGGTCATAGATCACCCGTGGAATAAAAGGACGTGCAGCATTGACGCTCCTCGTCGGCGAGCGAGGTCACGCACTGATGACAAGGCCGTCCTCTCAGACCTAGCACCCGCGTGGGATGGCCTCCGTCCCCAAGCTCGCTGCTGTAGTGTGTGCGGAGGATGACGACCACGAACGAAGCCACTTCCCACCGACCCTCAGGTATGCTACCTCTTTTCAAACCATACCCTTGTTCTATTGCCCCATCTGCCACATTGTTGCATGTGGATCTTTTTCCACTCCGCCATCTTCCCAATTTGCTATCCTCTGCTCTGCTGGTCACGCAGACGAAAACCTTAATTTGCACTATTAAAGGAAAACCTACTTCATGCAGACTAATCCAAGTCTGGGTTGAATTAGGAAACGAAGGGAGACTGTACTTTCCAAGAGAGTAGGCATCGAACCCGCGTCTAGGTTGAAAAGGGGAAAATCAGTAACTAAGGAACGAGTCTCGTGTCTCTTGGTTGAAGAAGGGTAGAAAGGCATGACAACGCAATAGAGAATGACCAGGTCGATCGGTTTTTTGTTCTCACATAGTAAAAAGGTGGCTAAAGAGAACAAAAATGGGACGTAATCCACATATGCTGCCTGGATATTTGTTGCTCTGGGCAACCATACCTCCCTCACCACTCTATGTGTCTGTGGAGGTACATCGTACTGGCGCCCACTATCTGAATGGGCCTCCCATGCTCTTATTGCCACTTTTTGCTGTTAGTATAACGCCTGCAGAAAGTCAAGCAATGCTACTGCTAAAGTGATGCCACATTTAACTAATGCCGCACTTAGTCTAACGCCACCGATAAATTTAAGCAATGCTATTTAATGTCACTGGATTATTTCAGGGTTAGCTGTTGATTGTGGATGTATTAAAGATTTTTCATCTAAGGCATTCTAATGCTGTTGCACAACTAGTATACCAATGATGAATCTTGTTACTACCTTCAGATTTTTGCACTGTTAATGCTTATAGATTAGATACCTCACTTTCATGAGATAAGTCAAATTTTTTTGTACAATTTCAAGAGGAAAGAGTGGGCACCTCCTCCTCTGGCTGTTCTCTTGATTCGTTCCATCAAGTTTTTATGTATGACCGATTATCAATATTGGGATAGCAATTTTTACGTCCCCTCGAGTTCGAAATGATATTTACCTTGAAGGTACATGGTTTGCAATTTTCTATATTGTCATTAGTTAATAATGCTAGTTACCTTCAAACTTTTGTATTTGGTTTAATGCTCATGCACAGCTAGTATACCAATGCTGAAACTTGTTACCTTTACATTTTGTATTGTTAATTCTTATAGAAATCTTCCAGTGCTAGAGTTTATTGAAACTGTTCAGTAAAACCATTGTATTGTACCCTGTAATAAAATAACTACTCTACTGTTGCACTAGCCACTGGATTAGTGTATATTTGTACTATTCGAATGGTGTTGCATTAGCGTATGGACATAAATAAAGTGTGGCAAGCTTTCCCAGATATGTGCTCAAGAAAACTACTACCAATTTTTCTAAATACTAGATGTTTGGGTACTTTAAATTGAACTGCGAAAACATCTTATATTAAGGAACAGAGGGTGTAGAGTTCACTCAAATTATCCCAGTAAAGCTAGTCACACCTTTGTTAAAATTAATGTTCATTATGTTATTGGAGGAGGTCTGTATGTTTGTCTCTAATGCATGTCGACTACATACCTGACATCATGATGTAATGTTAACTCATTTCCTTTTGTATAGTGTCACTGAATTGTCAAGGTGGTGATGGCATTTTATTTTAGTTGAACTACACAAAATATGCTTAAAAGAAGAGGAAAGGTCAGGAATCGATCATTCTTTCAGAAAGAACTATATATGCCTTCCTGACATCATCCACTATTGCCTTATTTATTCCTTCAAACAGGTGGTTAGAAACATTCTTGCTACCTTTTCCCATTAAGAAATTGGAATGCTTTTATTTGTGAGTCTATACTTCAAATAGTTCCACTTTTATAGTAATCACACTTTCGATATCTATGCAAACATAGATTCTCAATTTTAGTGGAACTGCACAAAAAGTCCAAATGGTTCAACATTAGGAGCATGTTTTCTTCCAAACCTTTATGTCCAATTGGTGGCACTATGAGGTGTTCATTACAAAGGTACATGGTTTGCTACTATCTTGCTACTCTTTTTGTACTATCATTAGATAGTAATACTAGTGGTTTGCATGTGAATTTATTGGTAGGGTGGACCTAAATTGGAGGTGCAGGACATGATTCAATGATTGGATGCTCAATTTCGGTTGTATCGATTTCACCTCTTCATCACTGCGAACATGGATATCCTTGGTCTGATGAGGAATAGGCACTATATTTTTGCTCTGAACCAGAAAATCAATTCAGTATGAAATTGTCCAGGGAAAAACATGAATGTATCAAATTGTCTAGTGCAAAACATGACAGAAGCTAAGCAGAAGAGATGTGTTTAAACCGAAAATACAAGGTGGGGTATATGTTTACTAGCTGCTTGATATTTGTGCAGACAGAGATGCCTGCCCGTTGCTATTTGGCAAACAAACAAAGTGACCACAATTTTGGTTGAACTGCACAAGAGAATAGTATAGTCACTGCATGAAGTACCATTTGAAAAATAGACGTAGAAAGATTGGATAGTCACTTCATGGACTGCAGAAAAGTAGTAATGTACTATTTATTGGCCAACACTAGGTGCTTCATTGCTTTGGTCTGATTATACAATGGGCATTATTTTGCCTAAGTTAAAGTTTGTATTCCGAAAATAGTCTCGTCGTGTGATTGAGAGAAGACCAAATCATATTGAAGTGGATGTTCCTCCATCATGTGTGGTTCATTCTCATGGTTCCAGCTGTTGGCGAAACCACCTATGTTTGCAAGAGGAATTGTTGACTTCACAAACAAATTTGTCTTTCAGTCTGTACTGAATGTTAGCCAAGAGAAGCATCCATGTTAGTAGGAAGAACAGATGTTTTTTCTAGATCTTTGCTTTTGGAGCTACATATTTGTATATGATCTGTGAATCATTGAGATGCATTAACATGTTGATCTTATGTATGGGAATCGTACTAGTTGGTTTTGAATTTGGGCTACTAATGTGAACATAGTACAATGCCAGGCTTGTGAGTCTCGTGTGAACATTTCGAACGGATCGGCTCTTACTGCTATGTACAACATGATCCTTATTTTTGTGTTCTCAGTGTTTACAAGTTACTAACAGTTCCTTTTTTCTGTTCACTCAGTGTTTACAAGTTACTGATCGATCACTAGCTAGCCTACTAATGCGCTCCTGGCAATTTTAGTCACGATGCAAGATCCGAAGTGGCAGTTTTTTGAATAAAAATGCCTACCTCTGAAGAAACTGACAAGCCGCTCTGAAGAAAATGCCATGTGAATCTGAAGAAACTGCCAGCAAAAATGTTCGCAAATGCCCTATCTCCCAGCTAACATTCATCAGCTAATGCGATCGTACACGTACACCATCCGACCTACTCGATCCTACACGTGCACTATCCGACCTACTCGATCCTACACGGATAAATAGTGGATCACGCACGTACTACCTCCTTTCCGGTTTGCAGGGCTCAATTCAAGAAACGACCTACTCTATCCTACACGAATAAATAGCGGATCACGCACGTACTAGTACCTCCTTTCCGGTTTGCAGGGCTTAATTCAAAAATCTCACGAACCAAGGTACTCCCTCTGTCCGGGTTTATTAGTCCCGTGAGCCAAAGCAGCAAGACCAAGGCATGGCAATAATTAACTGCACGTAGAAGTTTAAGCCTAGTTAATTACAATGATTTAAGTGGCTGCATGCATGCCCTTGGCTGTGACTCGTTGCATGCTGCTCCATGTACTAGCTGCGAGCGATTCTGAGTGGCTGCATGCAGCCGGCCATAATTAAGGCAGCTAACTGATGCGAAAAAGATGCTCTTTAATTGTTGCGGGCCTTTTAAATCCGTGGAATCATTATTGACAAGGAGGGAGTACCTCATCTGGATGATTCGAGTGCACTCTTTTGACCATCATTCCGGCGTGTCACCCAGCATGGACGGAACGCACCACTGACGCGACAGTACGACCCTGTCATAATTTCAGTTTTTCTAGTTTTCCACGGCAAGATGGCGCGCTAAGCCATGCCTGCTTATGCATTGAATTCCAATGACCATCGCATTTCCCGCGACACGCTAGTTTTCCTACCTTCCGCCTATAATTAATGTTTCTCGGGCTTCTCCGGTGGCACCATCACCCAACTCGCCCTATCCTCATAAGCCCCCACCGGCCCGACGTCGCTCACCACTTATCCTCGCTCTCGCCATGTTCGCCATGCCCCCGCCCGTCCGCGATAGGCGACGTCAGAGGCGGTCACCGCCGGAACTAGTGTTTGCTTTTTCACCGGAAGGCCGACGGAGGGAGGAGGCATTCTATCGGTCTTTAGATGGCAATGCAGAGTATGAGGAGTTGTTGGAGCGGGACCGCCTGGCAGAGGAGTAGCGTATTGCCGATTTGCGCCGCTAGCGGGACATGAAACAACAGCGCACCGACGCTCTGAGTCGCGAGCAGAGCGCCCGCAACTGGGCCGACTACGTGGAGGCCAGCGCCCGGCAAATAGCCTTGGAGGCTGTCGGGCACGCACGCGTTCGCGACGCCGAATTTTACTACAAGCTCGTCAAGTGGGTTTGCCGCTTAGAAGCCGAAGCTTCAGTGGACCACGCCGGCATGGAAAGGGCCAACGCACGCGAGCAACGCACCCTATCTCACCTCTGGCAAGTCCGAGGCGAGGCGGAGGACGTCGGTGCCGATGTTTAGCATGTACCGCAGATGGCGGCCGACATCGTCTAGTTAGCTAAGAGTAAGTTAGTACTTGTACACTACTAGATTATTAGTGGGAGTAGAGAGTTAACTTGGCTATGATGGTTGTCAACGTGGAAGTTCAGTACTCTATATCTGGATCAGACCTGTTACTTTGCTCTGAATGTTGAACTTTCCATTTGAACGTATGGAATGGGCTGTTATTGTTTTAAATGGGTTGTATTTGTCCGCCACGGGTTTAGAGGCTGACTTGTGGGTCTACCAGGTTGACGCGTACACAATCAGGAGATGATTGTACGTGGAGAGGATGACAGTGGGGACCCACCAAAGTCATGGCAGTACACAAGCAAGTGCCTCCTTATTTCAAGCCAATAAGCAGGAGAATTGCACGTGGAGAATTGCACAACGAGCGGCTGACACCAGGGACCCAGCAGCTCGCCTAGTTATTTTTGTTTTGGGTTAATTTGATAAATGCCACTCCAAATCTAGTGATTCCTAGAAATGCCACTGCAATTTCTCGACTTCGAAATATGCCATTTCATGCCATTTCCAGTGGCATTTTTTGAAGTCTGGAGTGGCGTTTTTCAAAGTTTGCAAAAATTGCAGTGGCATTTTTCAAAGTTTGAAAATTGCAGTGGCATTTTTATGAATCGCCATAATTGGAGTGGCATTTATCTAATTTGTTTTTGAGACGGAAGCAGGGTGTCAACTGGGCTGTGCGGGGCACACTGGCCTGTCTAGACAGACTTTTCATTTATGTTTACCACAGACCAGCCCTGTAGTTTTTTTGTTCTTTCTGAAAATGGCTAGCCCAGTTTTTTGTGATTTGTCAAGTAAGTCGTTTTATCAGGCCTGTTGGGCTGCAAACTTTCAAGATGAGGAGAGCTTCATTCGGCTGGCAGAGAAAATGGCCTATCAGTAATGAGAAATGGGTTGTACATTTTTTAAACACATCAAACCGGCAATTAGTTTTATTTTTTTTCATTTCGAGATTTTAAATTGCATTGATTTTTATGCATGGAAAATTTGTTGGATTTTATATTGATATACATTTATTTTTAAAATCAGTTTGAATGTGACTCGAAATTTCAGGATTAAAAACAGTTCGGACCGCACCGAAATATGCAAAATTTCGTATAATTTTTTAACCGTGGCCACAATATGGGCTGTAATGCTAACAAAAAGAATATGGGCTCCAAAAAACCTTAAGAATTAGCAAATGGGCTGTAAATTATTAGAAATAATGGCAGATGGGATGTATGCTGTTTCCCACAGATTTGAGGCTTTCCTAAAAAAAGGTTGACACACAAGCAGTGACTGTTGGATGTCCATCCAACGGCCGTCGTGCTTCTTCAATCTCTGCTCTTCCTGCTCCAGCCGCTCAAACAAGCGCCAGCGGGACTTCCTGCTCCCTCCTCCCGCGCCCGGCTATGCTGTCGCGTAGGCCTCACCGCCCCACCGTACTCCCATCGCTGGCCTAGCCATCCCTCTACTCACCCTCACCTGATGGTATTCTCCGGTGACGGCAGTCGAACCAATCAACCCTCGTACTCCCCACCGCGTGGGAAGCCACTGTCGTGTCTTCCCTGGCTCTGTGTCATTCCCCTCGTAGGCCTCGCCGTTGTTCACCACCCTGGTGCTCTTGGCACGGCGTGGTCAACATGGTCAATGAACGACATCCATCAGAAGTGGACTATACGTGGAGAGGCTGACAGCTGGGTCCACGGCCACACACAAGGAAATTCCTCCTTATTACGCGCAAAATAATGATTCCTCCACCTGACATCTAGGACCCACCGGAAGGGCCTCTGTATTTTGTGAAAAATACGTTCCCCCGCTGACAGCTCGGACCCACCAGCTATATCTTCGCACGCAAGGAAGTGCCTCCTTATTGCGCACAAAAAAAATGAATACTCCCCTGCTAGCTGGGACCCAGCATAGTGGGAGGTTGACTTGTGGGCCTACTAAGTTGACGGGGACGGAGGGCTTTGTCAACTTAGTCAATATGAACGATTCTAGCTCCAGTGACCGTATGATGTCCATCCAACGGTCGTAGTGCTTCTTCAACCTCTGGTCTTCTTGCTCGAGCCGCCCAGAGCAGCGCTGGTCGTGTCGCCTGCTCCTGCCTCCCGTGGCCGACTGTGCTGCCATGGAGGCCTCACCGCCCGTACTACTCCCACCGTTGGCCAGGCCCTGCGGCGACGGCAGCCTCACACCGCAGCTGAACTAGTGAACCCTCGTACTCCTCTCCGCGTGGGCTTCCACTGCCGCGTCTTCCCCGGCTCCACATCGCCCCCTTCCTAGGCCTCGCCATCGTCCACCACCTTGGTGCTCTCGGCGCGGTGTGGTCAATGTGATCAAGGAACGACTTCCATCAGAAGAGTACTGTACGTGGAGAGGCTGACAGCTGGGTCCACGGCCGCAGCAAGGAAGTGCCTCCTTATTACGCGCAAAATAATGATTCCTCCACCTGATAGCAGGGACCCATCGGACGGGCCACCGTATTTCATGAAAAAAATGTTTCCCTCCTGACTGCAAGGACCCACCAGCTACATCTTCGCACGCAAGGAAGTGCCTGATAGTCGGGACCCACCTGGTCGAAGCATAAGTAGCGTTGTCATTCTGGTCGCGAATGTGTACGTACATACGATCGGTCTGTCTGCAGGCTACAGTGATGAAGCGTGGCCGTGCAAAGAAGGGAACATGTAGCAGTAGAGGCGGCACGTGTCGTAGTAGAGGCGCGCACGTAGCATGTACACGTATGTACAACGGCCAGGGTGCAAGAAAGTAAGTACGGCCACATACGTACATACGGGCGGGGTCTCGAACGCCTACTCGCGCATACATATGGCCAGGGCTCGTGTACATGGTTGTGGCTGGGTCGGAATGGAGAAACTGCATCATCGTCGTGTTCATGGAGCCAACCGGCTGCGTCGGAGCGGAATGCGTTGTCGTGTTCCTCGGGAGCCAACCGGCTTGGACGGAACATGCAACGGAAATGAGGCCTGGCGTACCGCAGAACGGAGGAAACGGCCTTGTGTTTGACCGGCCACGGTGGAAACGGGATCCTGTTCATCGGGAGGGGTCTGGCGTAGCGCAAAATGGAGGAAACGGACTTCTGTTGGACCTCCTACGGTCGAAACGGGGCCCTGTTGATCGGGAGGGGTGTGGCGTACCGCAAAACGGAGGAAACATACTTGTGTTGGAGTGCTACGGTCGAAACGGGGGTCCTGTTCATAGGGAGGGGTGTGGCATACTGCAAAACGGGACTCCATGGGATATTGTTCATCTCCACCGTTGACCTCCTCCACCCTCCACGGGCTACTGTTCATCCACCCTCCTGCAGCCTCCACCTGCGACTGTTCATCCATGGGCTCCTGTTCATCCAGCCTCCACCGGCTACTGTTCAACCAGCCCTCTCCACGAGGTCCTGTTCAACCACCCCTCCACGGGGTACTGCTCATCCAGCCGTCCACCGGCTACTGTTCAACCAGCCCTCCACGGGATCATCCTATTCATCCAACCCTCCACGGGGTCCTATTCATCCACCCCTCCACCGCCTCGATCGATCGGAGTACTGTTCACCCTGCGGCAACGGCCTCTACTACCACGGGGTCATGTTCATCCAACCCCCCACCGGGAACTGTTCATCCAAACCCCCCAACAACACTCACTGTTCATCCAGAGGCAACATCGATCGGCTTCAGTTAGCAGTAGTAGCGAAGGAATCACTCAGGTTCAGTTAATAGCAAGGGGTCGATCGATCGCTCGGGTTCAGTAACGCGTAGCCTGTAGTGCAATCGCTCGGGTTCAGTTAGAACCCAACGCCTCACTCGGGTTCAGTTAGAGCCCAACGCCTCGCACACACGCACGTACGTACGAGAGAAACGCGCATCGCTCATCCCCCGACCACCCACCATAACCGGGAACTCCTCGATATTTTCCTTGCCCTTGCTTCTACCATGGTTTTTTCCATCATGTACGGCCCAAAGAATGTCATGCAGCTGCATCTCCGGCCCGCCCAGGACGAAAAGCCCATTTTTTGTCATGATTTTTTGTCATAGAAGTAGGACCCCACCACATCTATGATGATAACGGGTTTTGTCACAATTATCGTCATAGAAGTGTCATAAGTATGATAGAAAAAAAATTCGTTCGGCCCAAAATGTCATGGATGTGTCCTTTTTTTGTAGTGCCCGAGGAAGAAATTACATGCTTCGTACTCTTAGAACTGTCAATCTTATAATTAGAGGATTACTTAGAGTTTTGCTTGGTTGTATGTAAAATTTTGAGTGCACCTATATGTAGGATTGAAAGTATGTCTAGAGGGAGGTGATTAGACTACTTGACCAAATAAAAATGTAACATTTTCCCAATTTTAGTTGTGGACATATTTTAGTAATTCTAACAAGTCAGGTATCACCCTACACATGCAATTCTGAGAGTGTAGCAGCAGAAAGTAAAGCATTGCACATGTAAGGTGCAATCCAATAACAGATGGCCATTTGTTTCCAATGCTCTAGATGTGCGGTTAAACAAGAATGGTCATCCGCTATGTCAAAGTGCCTCCTTAGTAACATATCCCTAGTATTCACTCTGTCCATCAACATAAGCCATGCAAACACTATGTGCCTCATGATGCATTTGGATTTCCCAATCTTTGTGATATAACTTGGATCAGTTATATTCCTGAATAGGAACTTGTAAAATTTTCTAGGTCTGTACTCTGTTTCTACCTAGAAAAAGATCCATTCATTTGTTTCCATAGATTGCAGCGTTAAACCATTGATGATATGTGTTAAATCATTCAGTTCATCTCTGCCTTCCAATGACAATGGGAGACTAAAATGTAGAGCGAGATCGGGGTTGCATGAAATTGAACAATGGATGTGTCTTCATTTTTACAGAACGAAAACAGATTGTCGTGTGATTCCATAAGCACCCGCTCATTGTTCCATTGGTCTTTCTAGAGAAGTCGTGTCCCCGGCCGCTGGGATGCCTGTTGTGATACCTCTATATATCTTCATCAAGGATAAGACGTCCTTCCATCAAAATGATCCACAACTTTGGACAACTTGCGGAGGTGTAGAATCGTAATGTTGGTTCCATACGATCATAACCCATGGTACGTCTGCCTTGTGCATGAATTTGTGGAGGAATTTCAACAACAGGGCTTTATTCTTAATCTTTAGATCAAGTACCCCTAGCCCTTATTTTTAGCTTTGGTTTGCATATTAGATCCCAAGCTGCCAGTGAATCAACTTTTACTTCCCTATCAGGAAATTTTCTCCATAGACAGTGCCTTCTTGCTTGATCAAAAACCTCAATAAGATTCAGGGGTAGTTTAAGCACACACATTGCAAATGAAAGTAGGGAGGAGAGAGCAGAATTTATTAGTTGTACCCTCTCCCCATATGATAACTAGATCATGGTGCCCATGAGCCTTCTCTCAATTCGATCCACCAATGGCATAAGTTCATGAACAGTTGGTCTTGTTGCACCTACCCGCAAGCCAATGTATGTAAAGGGCATTTTGCCAAATTGATAGCCCAGTGAACTTGCTAGTTCTTGTGCCCTCTCCTCTGCAATGTTAATGGGCATCAATTGTGATTTGGAGTAGTTTATTGTTAGACTAGTGGCTTTAGAATAGGAATCCAAAAGTGCCTTGATGGCTTGTAGATCATTCTGTTTGGCTGGGAGGACTATTGACATATCATTAGCGTATTGTATAACCAGGAATTTCTTAGATGCATGATTGTTGATTGGTGTGTTGATGAGCAAGCTTTATTTACCATTGACTGTAATAGATTAGTAGCAAGGACAAATAAGAGTGCGGAGAACGGGTCCCCTAGATGCACTCTCCTACAACATTTAAAGCCAGCCCCTGAGATTCCATTTAAGTGCACCGAAGATGAGCCAGACTCCAGGATCATTTTGACCCACATGCACCATCTATCATCAAATCCCTTACATTTAAACATGTTGAGGATGAATGAATGTTCCATGGTATCAAACACCTTCTCGAGATCGAGTTTGAGAATAACAATATCCTGGCTAGAGTGCTTAGACTGATGAATATATTCGAAGCCCATCCTAGGCAATTCTGGGTTGTGCGGGACTTTATAAAACCATATTGGTTCCCACAATTTTGAGGATCCACTTTTGTAATCTCTCTGCTAATAGTTTAGTAAGGACCTTGAGAACACAATTGAGGAGTGATATGGGGCGATAGTCGTTTACTATCTCTGGAGTGATTTTCTTGGGGATAAGTGTAATCAAAGAAGTATTTAAGCAATTGAGGCTGATCTTACCTTCCCAGAAATCCTGGCATAATTTATAAAAGTCCTCCTTTATAATGTCCCATCATACATTCAAAAATTGTCTGTTGGAACCACCGGTCCATGTGCTCTGTCTGAAGGTATAATTTTGATTACATGGTCAATTTCCTCCTTGGCAAATGGTCATAAAAGCTCTTCCAGACCAGGGTACTCTTTGAGGGGTCCTTGGGCGTCCGGCCTGTTAGCCATGGGCTGGACTGATGGGCTATGAAGACATGAAGACCGAAGACTGCACCCATGTCTGGATGGGACTCTTCTTGGCGTGGAAGGCAAGCTTGGCGACCAAATATGTAGATTCCTTTCTTTGTAACCGACCTTGTGTAATCCTAGATCCTCCCGGTGTCTATATAAACCGGAGGACTTAGTCCGGAGAGGGATACCTTCATTACCATAGCCATACAAGCTAAACCTCTAGGGTTTAGCCATTACGATCTCGTGGTAGATCAACTCTTGTAATACTCATACTCATCAAGATCAATCAAGCAGGACATAGGGTATTACCTCCATAGAGAGGGCCCGAACCTGGGTAAACATCGTGTCCCCTGTCTCCTGTTACCATCGACCTTAGACGCACAGTTTGGGACCCCCTACCCGAGATCCGCCGGTTTTGACACCGACATTGGTGCTTTCTTTGAGAGTTCCATTGTGCTGTCCTCAAAAGGTTCGGTGGCCCCTTCAATCGTCAACGATGGCACTGTCCAAGGAGAAACCTTCCTCCCCGGACAGATTTTCGTGTTCGGTGGCTTCGCACTGCGGGCCAACTCGTTTGGCCATCTGGAGCAGATCGATAGCTACGCCCCTAGCCATCATGTCAGATTTGGGAGCTTGAACTACGTCACGGACATCCTTGGGGATTTGATCTTCGCTGGATTCGAGACCGCGGCGATCGCTCCTGGTCACCTCGATGAACATGACCTAAATCTGTCATCGGACCACATTCAGGAGATAGCTCCTGTAACTGCTCTGGCCTTAGATTCGGAGCATACGGTGCCTTCTAAGGACTGGAGGTTCAACCCCACCACGGAGGCCGTAGATTCCCTGGCGTTGGAGCCGCACATGGACTTAAACTCACACAATATTTGTGTCACTGGAACCCCGGACTTGTCTCTGGGTGTAAGTTCCGAACCATGTGAGTCCATGGATGCCGAACTTGATCGTTTATCGATCTTCGAGTTCAGCGCTGCAGGCATCTTTCAGCACTCACCCTTGGGCGATGTGCTAAGCTCATTAAAGAACCTGTCCTTGGCGGGGGACTCACAGCCGAACTATATCCAACTCGAACTAGAAGCTGATGACTGGGAATTTCGCTCCCCACCCGCCACCCACTTTATAGCCACTGTCGAAGACTTAACTGACATGCTCGATTACGGCTCCGATGACATTGATGGTATGGACGATGATGCCGGAGAAGAAGAGGCCCAGGACCCGCCGTTCACCAGACGTTGGACGGCCACCTCTTCATACGATGTGTACATGGTGGACACATCCAAAACAACCAACGACGATGACAAAGAAAATCCAGTTGAGAATAAACCTCCTAAGACATGGCAATAACGTCGACGTCCTCGGTGCTGCTCTAAGTCACATCATTCAAAGGACAGCAATACTGGCACCGGAGAAGACAATACACCAGACAATGCCAAAAACAATGAAGACCTTGCTCAGGTAACATCCGAACAGGAGGAGCAAGAAAACGGGCAAGCCAGCCCCGACGAATAGGCCAGGCCCAATGGCTCGGAGGACGATAGTTATCATCCGCTCTCTAAGGACGGGGAAAGCCTCGGCAACGAAGATTTCATCGTGCCTGAGAAACCTCTCGAGTAGGAGCGCTTCAAGCGCCAGCTAATAGCCACCGCCAGGAGCCTGAAAAGAAGCAGCAGCAGCTTCAAGATGACCAAGATCTGCTCATAGACAGGTGGACTGATGTTCTGGCAGCCGAAGATTACGACCTCAGATGCCCAGCCAAGAGTTACCCAAAGCAAAGGTTGCTACCTCAGTTCGATGAAGAGGCGACGGATCCCATACTGCCCTCGCGTAATGCGGCCGACCGAACACTACATGGTCGGGACAGTGCGGCAGACCGACCACCTCGTGGTTGGGATAGAGTGGCAACTCAAGCTGAACAGCAGCCCGCCACACCGCCATGAAAGAACAGAGACAAAACAGTTCGGGGTAATACACACGACCTCCGGCAAGCCCTGGATAGTAGAGCAGGATATACCCAGTCTATTTACGGACCGCGAGGACGTTCCTCGACACGTGATGATTGAGGGAGTCCTAGACTAAGGGGTCCTCGGGCGTCCGGCTACATGAAGGCATGAAGACATGAAGGCTGAAGACTGCATCGTGTCCGGATTGGACTCTACTTAGCGTGGAAGGCAAGCTTAGCGATCGAAGATTCCTTCTTATGTAACCGACTCCATGTAAACCCTAGATCTCCCCTGGTGTCTATATAAACTGAAGGGGGTAGTCCAAAAAGGACATCATATATACTCATTACCATACCCACATAGGCTAGACTTCTAGGGTTTAGCCATTACGATCTCGTGGTAGATCCACTCTTGTAACACTCATATTCATCAATATCAATCAAGCAGGACGTAGGGTTTTACTTCCATAGAGAGGTCCCGAACCTGGGTAGACATTATGTCCCCCGTCTCCTGTTACCATCGATCCTAGACGCACAGTTCGGGACCCCCTACCCGAGATCCGCTGTTTTGACACCGACATTGGTGCTTTCGTTGAGAGTTCCACTGTGCCGTCGACAAAAGGTTCGATGGCCCCTTCAATCGTCAATAATGATGTCATCCAGGGAGAAACCTTTCTCCCCGGACAGATCTTTGTATTTGGCGGCTTCGTACTACGGGTCAACTTGTTTGGCCATCTGGAACAGATCGACAGCTACGCCCCTGGCCATCAGGTCAGATTCGGAAGACTGAATTACATCGCGGACGTCCATGGAGATTTGATCTTCGACAGATTCGAGACCACGGCAACTTCTCCCCATTGCCTCGATGAACATGGATTAAACCTGTCATCGGGCCAAATCCAGGAGATAGCTCTTGTAACAGCTCTAGCCATAAATCTGGAGCAGATCAAGTCGCCCGAAGACAAGAAGCTCGACCCCATCACGGGGGCTACCGATTCTGTGGCGCTAGAGCTGCACACAGATTCCACTTCATACGGTATCTGCATCAACGGAACCTCGGACTCGCCCCCGATGTCGAACTTTGAACCCTGCAAGCCCGCGTATACCGAACTCGGTCGGTTATCGATCCTCATGTTTAGTGCCACAGATGTCTTCCAACACTCGCCCATGGGTGACACACTAAACTCGCTAAAAAATCTATCCCTGGCAGACGACCCACCTGCCACCCACTCCGTAGCCACCGTTGAAGACCTAACCAACACGCCCGACCCCCGCTCCGAAGACATCGACGGTGTGGTCCACGATGATGGGCAGGGCCAGAGCTTCCTACCCGCTCGGCATAGGATGACCACTTCCTGGTATGACGTGTGTATGTTAGACACACCTTACGGCGCTCTCGATGATGATAAGGAGGATCCGGTCGAGAATAAACTGCCTGGTACACAGCCTGGACATCGGCACCCTAGGTCACATCGCCCAAGAGAAAATACTGTCAGCACCAGGGAAGACGACACTCCAGACAACAAAGACCTTGTTGAGGTAGAATCCGAGTAGGACGAACAGGAATGCGGGCAGGACAACTCTGATTAACAGACCACATATGGGGACTCGGAGGACAGCAATTATCTCCCACCCTCCAAGGAAGAGGAGATCCTCGGCAACGAAGACTTTATCATGCCCAAGGAACCTCTCGAGCATGAGCGCTTTAAATGCCAGCTTATAGCCACTGAAAGGAGCCTAAGAAAGAAGCAGCTGCAGCTTCAAGCAAGCCAAGATTTGCTCAATGATAGATGGACCGAGGTCTTGGCCGCCAAAGAATACGGCATTAGCAGCCCAGTCAAAAGCCACCCCAAGAATAGGTGGCGCCCTCAATACGATGGCAGGGCGATGGAGCCCATACCACCATCGAATAATGCGGCGGGCCGACCACAGTTTAGTCCAGTCAAAGCAGCAACCCAAGCAGAGCACCATGCCAACCCATCCGGCCCTAAAAACAGCTTGGAGGAATACCCGCGATATCAACCAATACATTGAGGATAGAGAAGGACGTACATGAGCGATGTACAGATCATGAAGATATACCCCGACTGACGATGATGGTCGCCTATTCGGACGCTATAAAGCCAACCATGCCCGGGCCGAACACCGTAAACGGAACCCAGCGGAGGTGCTTCATAGTGTGGCCCAACATAGAGGAGCCGCACACCCTCTCTGCTTCTCTAACGATGGAACAATTGATCCCGCAGTATGGATCGAGAATTACCTCCTTCATATTCACATGGCCCGTGGAGACGACCTCCATGCCTTTAAATACCTACCTCTCAAGCTAAAAGGGCCAGCTCGGTACTGGTTAACAGTTTACCAGAAAATTCCATTAGCAACTGGTAAGATTTGGAAGACGCCTTTCGAGGCAATTTCCAGGGAACATATGTCCGGCCATTATACGCCGATGACTTAAGTCACATTGTCCAGGAGCCCGGCGAGTCAGACAGGGAGCTCTGGACCAGGTTCTTAGTCAAAAAGAACCAAATTGTCGACTGTCCGGACGCAGAAGCCCTTGCGGCCTTTAGACACAGCGTCCAGGACGAATGGCTAGCGCGTCACCTCGGCCAGGAAGGACCCAAATCCATGGCAGCCCTTACCGATCTAATGACCCGCTTCTGCGTGGGACAAGACAACTGGCTTGCTCATAAAAGAAACCACGCCAGTAGCCCGGGCACTTCCGAAACCCGAGATGGCAACGACAAGCCACGACGAACCGAACACAACAATCGCAGTAATATACGCGGCACAACGGTGAACGCCGGATTTGACAATCCGAAGCCCGGTCAACGGAAGAAGCCACTGAAGGCAAACCAGGATGGACCATCCACCCTTGACAGGATATTGGACCGACCTTGTCAGATTCACGGTCACCCTGATATGCTAGCTAATCATACCAACCGAAACTGTTGGGTCTTCAAGCAGGCAGGCAAGCTTAACGCTGATCACAAGGGAAGGAGGCCGCCAGGCAATAAAGATGATGGATCGGCTCGCCAGCAGAACGCCAGGGGCCAGAAACAGTTTCCCTCGGACATTCGACTACTCCGGGAACGCGAATAGCAGTCCAGCTTCCGCCACCCACATACTGCACTGGCAAAATTTGCACCCCACGCACATCACTACGCACTCAAGATACCATGGGGTTCGGCAGAAGCATAATACGGACAACCCTGCAAGCATTCCCGTAACATTTTCTATCTGCTTACTTTATTTTTCTATATCATCCCTAAATAACAGGTGACCAGCGGGACAACATCCACAACTGACTCTATTGGAGTTTGGATCCGTATGCTCACCTAAGGGGCTACCACTACAAAAAGTACACTTCCGTGATGATACGTGTTTGTCACAGTAGGTCGCATTTTTTGTCATGCATGTACATCCATGACGATTTTATGACAGAATCAAGATAGTCATACACGTGCTGTCGTAGAAGTGTTCCATGCCATTACCAAAATTATCATCACGGAAGTGTCCACTTCCATGACAATAGATCGCGCGTCACAGAAGTGCTTTCGTCAAGGGTGAACGACACGTGGCATCCACCGTAACGGAACGCCGTTAAGCTATCGGGTCTGGTTTTGGATCCGATAACCCGTTAACAGCCTGGACTAATGGGGATTTTCCACGTGTAAAATCATCGTTGGCCGCATGAAACAACTGTTGCCTCACCGTTGGGACAGATGTCATCCACTCATTGAATAGGTGGCGCCTATGATAGGTCGACACGTGGCACGGCCCAATAGTGGCCCATTCCGGTGAAAAAGGCCAGCCTAGTAAAAATTAGCAGGCCGGCCCATATAAGGCCTACTTGTGTCAGCTCCATTTAAGCCCACGGCCCATATGAGATGTGCTAATTCAGCCCGTCAATGGCCCGTTAAAGATTTGACACCATTGCAGCCCATCGTCAGTTCGAGCCCGTTAACAGCCCGCTATATATTTGGGCTCAATATCGGCCCAATGAGATTTCGGCCTGTTAACGGCCCATTTAATGGATGGGCCAATTTTCAGGATGTACATCTTTCGGCCTTTTAGCGACCCATTTAAATGTTGGGCTAATTTCTGGCCCGGTGTGTCTTTCAGCCTGTTGACGGCCCATAAATCTGATGGGCAATTTGTAGTCGGACCTGAGTTTAGGCCATTTTAGCGGCCCATTTAAGTGTTGGGCCAATTTCTGGCCCGGTGTCACT
Organism: Triticum urartu; assembly: GCF_003073215.2. Lineage (NCBI taxonomy): Eukaryota > Viridiplantae > Streptophyta > Magnoliopsida > Poales > Poaceae > Triticum > Triticum urartu. Next base: position 278,227,558 of record NC_053022.1, read on the forward strand.
TTCAGCCTGTTGACGGCCCATAAATCAGTTGGGCCATTTGTAGTCGGACCTGAGTTTTGGCCTTTTAGCGACCCATTTAAGTGTTGGGCCAATTCCCGGCCCTGTGTGCCTTTCGGCCTGTTAATGGACCATAAATGAGTTGGGCCATTTGTAGTCGGACCTTAGTTTTGGCCTTTTAACGGCCCATGCCCTTGATGGTCCAATACCAGCCCGGTTTCTCTTTCGGCCTGCTAAAGGCCCACAACATAGTGGGGCCATTTACAATACGACCTGACTTTCGGCCTCTTAGCGGCCCATGCTCTTCATGGTCCAATACAAGCCTGTTGTCTCTTTCGGCCTGCTAAAGGCCTACAGTATAGTTCGGCCATATGTAGCCCAAACTATCGGCGTTCTGGGAACGGGGGTCCCCAGACTTGCCTGCCTGCGGCCTGCGGTGTGGCTCAAAGGGGGGGCCCAGCACGGCACATCTTCACCAACACAAACCCAAGACCCTCGCGAGGGGCCAAGCCTCGCGGGGCGGACGGCGCGGAGCTTCCTCAGGCGCGGCCTCGTCAGGCTGGCTCATGAGGAGGCGGAGAGATCAAGGCTGGGTACCTCACGAGGTGCCCGTGATGCAAGCCATGACGACCGGGGGTGCCAGGCGGGTGCCAGCCCGCGCAGCGTCCTCCCTTCCACTTTGGTGCAAAGGGGGCAAGCGCAGCCGCGGAGTACCAAGGCATCAGGCAAAGGTTGCCATTTCAGTGCAACGAGACCAAGACCAGGAGGACTACGAGACGGAGGTCACCGTGGAGCCCAAGACGGCATCATCACCTGAGCTTTGCGCAGGCGAAGACTACTTTTGTCAGGATAGTTGATACTAGCTGTCCCCCTTCAAATTAGCCCGCCATTGTTGGCTCCCTTCCCGCTCGATATTTGGGGAAGAGGACCAGGGCCTCTATAAATAGGACCAGCCACCCACAGAGCAAAGGAGGCAGGCAGAAGGGGGTAGGCAGGGAAAGAGAGAGAGAAGATCAGAAAGAGAGAGAGAGAGAGAGAGAGAGAGAGAGAGAGAGAGAGAAAGGTGACTGAGCTCCTCCCAGCAGTTCATCACCCCAGCCAAGAATAGACCCTCGCGAGGTTGTTCTTCCTTGTATTGTTCACCATCATCAGCCCAAGAGGCAATCCACCACACCACACACTAGAGTAGGGTATTACACCACAACGGTGGCCCGAACCAGTATAAACCATGTGTCTCTTGCGTTGTTCTTTCCTTAGTTCAGATCCTAGCAAGGCGGAGGGGTGCAGGTAGGTAGGAGGCGAAATCTCCGCGCGCACCCCAGGGTTCGAACCTCAAGGGTCTGCCGGAACCCGAAATCCGACATTTGGTGCGCCAGGTAGTGGTGCGCCCGGATTCGTCTTCCACCACCCCGTTCTCCTCCGACCATCACGCCCATGTCTGACGCTCGTCGGGCCCGCGCTGAGCGCCGGGCCGCGCTCGCTTCCCTCGTCGCCCAGACGGCCCCTGTCGGCGGGTGTCCTCGCCGTTCCCCGTCACCTGCCAGCAACGCCACCACCGGCCCGGCGGGGGACGAGCAGCAAGCATCGTCCCAGCATCCGTCCATGCGGCAAGACGGCTGCACCGCGACTCCCTCGCTCACCCCAGCTGGTTCTTCGTCCCGCGCGCTCCGCGCGCCCGTGGAGGCTCGGGCTGCACTCATCACGGCGAACGAGCTCCTGCGCTACCGTCTCGTCGACGACGTCTACGAAGAATGGCTCGACCGCGTCGCCGAGCTCGTCCGTGCCGCAGGGGGCTCTCCTGCGCCGTCCGTTCCGCTGCACCGCACCCCGCCCCGCGCGGGCAGTTAAGCCCCGGCGGCGCCCCGGCCGCCTCCTCCTCAGGAAGGCGCCATGGCCCCAAGGCGCGTGGCCCCTGGGCGGAACCTGCTCCGTCAGGCGCCAGCACAGCAAGAGCAGAGCTGTCAAGAAGTCCCTCGCCTGCAGGAAGCTGCCCGGGTGCTCCCTGCTCCAGCACGTCGCGACCATGCTCCTGCTCCCGCGCGTCAGGACCCCGTGCTGCTCCTAGCTGCAGCGCGTGGGGACATGCAAGACCAAGTTCCCCGTCATCCAAGGCCTCCCATGGCCACAGCAGGCTGCCGCGCCTTCACCGCCGAGCTACGCAACGTCGCGTGGCCCGACAAGTTCAAGCCAGACCTGCCTCCTCGCTACGATGGCACGGCTGACCCTGCGGAGTTCCTCCAGCTCTATGAGCTGGGCATCGAAGCTGCCAACGGAGACGAGAAGGTCATGGTGAACTGGTTCCCCATGGCGCTCAAGGACGGGGCCCGGACCTGGCTCCTGAACCTGGCTCCAGGCACAATCTCCTCCTGGGACGAGATGCGCACCCGCTTCATCGCCAACTTCCAAGGCACTCGCAACCGGCCACCCGCCGTGAGCGACATGCGCCGCATCAAGCAACAGGCCGGGGAGACTCTGCAGAAGTACATCCAGCGCTTCAACAGCGCGCGCCTCAAGATTCCCAAGGTGACTGAGGAGGCCATCATCTCGGCCTTCTCCGACGGCGTGCGCGACGTCAAGATGAAGGAGGAGCTGGCGATGCATGAAGACCTATGCACTTCCCTGTAGCTGTTCAACTTGGCAACCAAGTGCACCAGGGCCGAGGAAGGGCGTCTCTCCCTCCTCGAGCTGCCTGCCGCAGACCCAGAAGAGAAGAAGCCCAAGGCCAAGGATGTGAAGAGCAAGGGGGTTGCTGTGCTCGCGGCAGAACTAGACACCAAGCGGGGCAGAGATCAGCCCGAACCTTCCAAGGGCAGCCGGTATTGTGTGTACCACGACCTCCACACCCACAACACCAACAAATGTCAAGAGCCCTGAGCCGTGCGAGAAGGAAGGATCGGCCGTCGCCCTGACTGCAGTGACCGGGGCTACGGTCGTTAAGGAGGAAGGAACGCAGGATGCTGGGAAGACCGTGGCCCACGCCAAGGGTGGCGCGATCAACCTCGCGAGGATCGCTGGCAAGACCCGCCTCGCGAGGGAGGCTGGAGAGATCAGCCTCGCAAGGGAGAATGGAGGGATCAGCCTCACGAGGATCGCCCGCAAGGCAACGCAGGCCTCCCACCGCTACCGCTGCAGCCAAGGAGAAACGAGGACCACCACCAGGACGAGGGGGCTAGGGGCTTCCAGGAGCCGCGCGCGATCACCTGCATCCTGGGCGGGGCACAAGCCCCAGCCTCTCAGGGCATCTTCAAGCAGTTCGCCCACGAAGTGAACGCAGTCCTCCCCAGGCTCGAAGCCACACGCCCTCTCAGGTGGTCGGCGTGCGCCATCACGTTCAGCTCAGCAGATCAGCTCAAGTGTGCGGCTACAGCCGGAGTCCTCCCGATGCTTTGCTCCCCAATCATCAGCAACGTGGTGGTCACCAAGACTCTCATCGATGGCGGGGCAGGGCTCAACGTCCTATCCGTGGAAACATTCAACAACCTCCAAGCGCCCTACAGCTAGCTTCAGCCAACCAAGCCTTTCTCCGGTATCACCGACGGCTCCACGGTCCCGATTGGGCAGGTCCGCCTCCCTGTCACCTTCGGGGCACACGACAACTACCGCACCGAGCTCATCGACTTCGACGTCGCTCACATTCGTCTGCCGTACAACGCCATCCTTGGGTACCCAGCGCTGGCCAAGTTCGTGGCCGTAACTCACCACGGCTACAACATCCTCAAGATGCCAGGAAGCGGCGGAGTCATCACGGTGCCCTGTGAAGAGAAGGACGCGGTGTGTTCCCTGGAACGAGCCTTTCAGGCCGCGTCACTGGAAGACCCGGATCGTGGAAGCAGGAGACCTCCCGAGACCACCCCTAAGAAGAAGAAGACATCGTCTGGCCCGACCACTCAGGAGGCAAGCCCCTCTGGGGGAACCTCCTTCCATCGCATAGGAAAGCGCACCCGACGCCCTCCTCAGGCAGTGCTCGTGGGCTCTCCCCTGGAGGGCCACTGACCTAGCCAGGGTCATGAGGGAGGCGCTTGGGGCACCACATGGAGGCATGTTTCGAAGCACGTTTCCCTCAAGAAGGAGCAAGGCAAGGAGATCCAGACCCTCAGGAGTTCATCAGCAAGGCCATTCAGGAGCTTCAGGAGTCAAGATTCATGAAAGGCGGTCGCCGCCTACCAGTAGTGGCTCCCCATCCAGGCGAGGATGGTGGGCTGCGTGTCTGCATCGACATACCAAGGCTCAACCGAGTCGCCTCTCTAGAGCGCCTCTGGCCCTCGCGAGTGGGGCGCTGCGGAGGACCACCCCACAGCTACGTTCGCATGCCCTACGGCTTGCCGAACACGGCTGCCACGTACCAGCGCCTCATGAGGGGCATCATGGAGGCACGAGAGGCAGGGCGTTCCGCAGCCCTGGGAGGGATGGAGATGGCCCGTGAGGAGCCGCTAGCGCCTCCAGAGCCCCCCGAGGCCCCTGGGCCTAGGGGCTCGTGAGGATCGGCTCCCGCAGCCCACCGAGTCTGCTACACCAACACCCATTCGTCCTCAACGTCATCAGGTGACATCTTTCAAGTTTTCACTTCCAGCTGGGAGCGCCCCCCAGGGCTGCATTATTCCCAGGCCGCGTGGGTTCGTCCCTGCGGCGTGTATCCCTTTTTATTCCATGTTGTTATCTTACCTTGTTGGGGGCGCCCCTTGGGCTGCATGACCCCCAAGCCGCTCGGGCCTGACCCAGTGATGTCCGCATCCCCAGTATCTATTTGAATGAATCCACTCCTTCGCGACTAATGTGTTTTACCCAGTTGCCTGCTCAGCCGACGCCAACTAACGGAGCTGCTCCCAAACGGCACGACGCTTGCGCATGGGTCCGTCCCTGCAACGCCGACAAACCTGGATGGCTGAGCTCTGGCCGCGGCAGCCCCGCATAGCGTCACCTCGTCAAGCCTTCAGTGCCTCACTACCCCTCGGAAGCAACCAACGGCTGACCGTCAATTGTCATGGCAACCCCTTGTTTTTTCTATGATGGACCTGCAGGGTCTCCTGAAGGAGCTGCGTCAGGCGAGGCCCTTGCGGTGTCGCTCTCGTCCGCGTGAACCTCTTGCACGTTAAAGGGGGGTGCCTGAGCATCGCGACTCAGGGCTCCTACTGGCTCTCCAGCCCTCACCCTCTGGCCTTGACCACGGCATCGTGACCTGGCATACCAGCGACGGCTGAGACTCGCTCGAGGGCCGGGACCCGAGGACGTAGAGCAGAAAGGGGAGCAAAGGCGAGAGGGGAGAGACACACGAGGACCTCGCCGAGCAACCTCGCGCCTGCCGATGCACGGACCCGGCGACACACGAGAGAGCGGCCCCTGATCCTCGAGATAAGTCATCACCCAGAAGCGCCAGCTGAGGTGGCACCATCCCCGCACCTAATGCTATCCCGTGTTAGCGACGCCGCTCTCCTTTCTCACCAAACGACGGCTTCTTGGGCGCCAAAGGGGACCTCCTGAGCATCGTGACTCAGGGGCTCTTACTGGACTCCGGGTCGCTCACCTCCTGGCCTTGACCACAGCATCGCGACCTGGCATACCAGCGACGGCTGAAGCCGCCTTGGGACTGGGACCTGTCGGCGCAGAGCACCAAGCCCTCGTGAGGTTCGAAAGGGAGGACTGAGCTAAGACGGAATGAGCAACTCACGCAATTCTACGACAAGGGTTATATTGACAAAACAGGATCACAGGCACCTTACAAGCACCCACCGGACGCGTTTTTAATTCCTCGCAGGGAGCAGATCCTAAAGGGACACAAACTACGTGCGACCCTGCAAAAGACGCCATCATCAACAATGGGCCGTCAAGCACCGACGCCAACCCCATCCAGATCAGGGACGGCGGCGGCCTGACGAGCCCGCCCTGCTCCAGGAGCGGCGCCAGCTCGAGGGCTCATAGCTGTCGTCGCTCGTCTCCGGAGTCGCGAAGAGCTCGCCGGAGTCGCTGGAGCCTCCGACGCCTCCACTGCCTGAGGAGCCGCCAAGGGAGCGGTTGGCGGGCCCAGTCCTCATCGCGGCAGGGTCCGGGCCACCTTCCCCGGGGCAGCACTCCAGCCGGCGCCCGCTCGCATCAAAGACCTTGAAGAGCATCATCGAAGCACCGTCGTAATCCAAGTGGACCGCGAAGATGCCCCTTACCCTGCAAACCCGGGCGATCTCTCTCCAGCCCCGAGTCATGAAGACCTCGCCCGGGGCAACGACCGCGACCTCTACCTCGGTCGCGAGGGTGCTGCAGCCAAAGCACCAGGGGCTCCCCCTGCGGGATGATGGAGGCAAAGAAGGGAGGAAGGCGGATCCAAGACTGAAGAGGAATGGCAACGTGGAGCACGAACTCTCGGGAGGAGCCCTCGGTGTGGACCCCAGGGGGGACGACCCACACCTTCGTGACCCGTCGGCGCCGATGGCGGCGCCGCCCAAGGCGGTCAGCATCAGCTCCTTCGGGGCCCTCGACGTGGGCGTACAATGGCAGCGGGAACCCCGGCGGCACCCGCTCGCACCAAGGCCTCGACACCACCTGAAGGGCCCCTTCGTCCGAGCCACGGGGGACGAGCCGTTTCTTCGGCGGAAGTGGGTCTGGCTCCTCTCGGGGAGCTTTTCCTTTCTCTGCCGTCGAGAACCGGCGGATCGGAGCCATCGCAGCAAGACGGAGCAAGGATCGGGAAGAAGGAGAAGCAAGGAGGGATGGACTGGAAGGGCGCGCGCTGCCCCGTACTTATGGCCGGCAAAGGCCAACCGCCGACCTCCACGACTACAGGTAATCATGACCCACTTTGCATGCAGGGACTTGTCCAATCCGTGTAGTTACTGAGGCGCCATGGGGAAGTGGAGATGCCCACGTCCAACCAACCGCCACGCGGCGCCTAAGGCCGCAGGCTGTTAGGGCCCGCGGTGCTTCGCTCTTGCCCTTCCGCCTCCCTGCACGGCCATGTCCGGGCGTGCCTTGGGACCGGGGGCAACTGTCGGCGTTCTGGGAACGGGGGTCCCCAGACTTGCCTGCCTGCGGCCTGCGGCGTGGCTCAAAGGGGGGCCCAGCATGGCCCATCTTCACCAACACAAACCCAAGACCCTCGCGAGGGGCCAAGCCTCGCGGGGCGTACGACGCGGAGCTTCCTCAGGCGCGGCCTCGTCAGGCTGGCTCACGAGGAGGCGGAGAGATCAAGGCTGGGTACCTCACAAGCTGCCCGTGACGCAAGCCATGACGACCGGGGGTGCCAGGCGGGTGCTAGCCCGCGCAGCGTCCTCCCTTCCTCTTTGGTGCAAAGGGGGCAAGCGCAGCCGCGGAGTACCGAGGCATCAGGCAAAGGTTGCCATTTCGGTGCAACGAGACCAAGACTAGGAGGACTACGAGACGGAGGTCACCGTGGAGCCCAAGACGGCGTCATCACCAGAACTTTGCGCAGGCGAAGACTACTTTTGTCAGGATAGTTGATACTAGCTGTCCCCCTTCAAATTATCCCACCATTGTTGGCTCCCTTCCCGCTCGATATTTGGGGAAGAGGACCAGGGCCTCTATAAATAGGACCAGCCACCCACAGAGCGAAGGAGGCAGGCAGAAGGGGGTAGGTAGGGAAAGAGAGAGAGAGAAGATCAGAAAGAGAGAGAGAGAGAGAGAGAGAGAGAAAGGTGACTGAGCTCCTCCCAGCAGTTCATCACCCCAGCCAAGAACAGACCCTCACGAGGCTGTTCTTCCTTGTATTGTTCATCATCATCAGCCCAAGAGGCAATCCACCACACCACACACTGGAGTAGGGTATTACACCACAACGGTGGCCCGAACCAACATAAACCCTGTGTCTCTTGCGTTGTTCTTTCCTTAGTTCAGATCCTAGCAAGGCAGAGGGGTGCAGGTAGGTAGGAGGCGAAATCTCCGCGTGCACCCTAGTGTTCGAACCTCAAGGGTCTGCCGGAACCCGAAATCCGACACAAACTTAGTAACGACCTATTAATGGCCCGTGAAATAAATTGGGGCCACTTGTTGCCCGCTTTGATGTCGGCCTGTTAACAACCCGGGAGGTTAGAGGGCGGACCATTAACTTTCGGCCTAGTAACGGCCCATTAACTTAATGGGCCCACTAAAGTTCGTTCATGTCTATAGGCCAAATTAGATAATTTGAGCCCATTATGACGAGCAATTATGCACAGGACCAAAACTGATCAAGAAAAGGTACGGCATACAGGGAATAACATTGCACATCCAGCATATATTACAGGAAATTACATCCACTGGGCAATCAAAGATTGATGCCAGTGCAAATAAATGAGCAGAACCTAACCATCTACAACGTCACAATCTGCAACCTCGGCACAGATGACGCCCATAAGCATGTGGGCAAGTTCTTGCTGCTTTGCTACACTGTCTCTGAAAACATTGATCAGTTGTTGTGTCGCACGGCTCTGCACCTCTGATTCATCCACCATTTCCATCATTGCTTCAGCCATTAATTGGTTCACAAACATACATTTATTTCGTTGCATTCGAGATAGAGGATACTGAACAGATTCAGATGGCGATTTTGGCAAGATTGTATTATTGATAGTGGAGAGTGTCTCGACCACTTCATCATAACATAAATTTAGACGGGAACCAAACAGATTAATCATGAGTTATTGCCATATTACCTGGCCTAGATTTACTGGAAAGAAACAATGGGGTTGCCTTGCTGTTTTCAGAGTTTGTCTTCTTATCTTCAGCAGCCTGCACAAAATTAACACACTAGCATTGCTGTCATTGGCCAAGTCAGATAATAGGAAAGAAACATTGACACAACGAACGTTTGGGCAACTAGCCTACACCAAATTAACACAATATGGCACAGCTATCATCAGCCAAGTAAGGTAATACGAAAGCAACATTGACACAATGAATGAATGGGCAACCAGAGAAGCACTACAATTCAGTAATGTGCGTGATATGAGATAGTACATTCATGCAGCCCAGTATGCAAAACTACCACGCAGTTTTCCTTACAAAAATCAACATTGGCGCCTTTAACATTTTGCTACAACTAATTTGAGATCAGATAAAGGTTAGATTCACGCCGATTAGCAAAATACATGCTGATGTAAAAATATAGTGATATACAACAGGCACTTACATCAGCATTGGAGCACAGAGAATTCCCGCAAGATATTTTCCTCGAATACGATCCCAATGGAGGATGTCTTGTATCGTTTAACCTTATTTCCTAAAAGAGAGATGGGTAAGAAACATGTAGAAAATATGATCAGAATGCTATAAAATTTCATGATGCGAGGATACGCACACGCTTCTTAGAATGGAGTTGACATTCTTTTGCTGGACTGGAGCGGACTAGTTCTTTGGCCACTAGAATCTGCTTATTATCAGTGGGAGTTGGGTTTCTCTGTGCTGGAGCAGTATCTATGAAAAATGGAGTTGGGTTATTATCTCCTGGCGTTTGGATCTTTTGCAAAGACGTGGTTCGTAACCCTTCAGATTCTAACATAGCCGTCTTCCCCTTGCATGCCTTATATAGAAGAATGGTGATTCAGTTATAAAACATGCTGCAGCAGAGATGGAATAGGTACTGAAGAATAGAAACGCATGACATATTGACATGTATTCCCTCCATCCGAAAATAAATGGATGGGTCTAGGCGTATTTCAGTTCTAGATACATCCAGTTTTATCCATTTCTGCGACATTTAATCTGGACGGAGGGAGTATGATGTAAGATCTAGGGATACGACAGGACAACACAGTAAAAAAACATTGAAAAACCCACTGCAGAACCAAAGTATTCAAACCCACTTTATAACGCCCCGTATGTAACTTGCCATATTTGTATTCCAACTCCTGCCATTTTTGGCTCTAAGTTATGATATTCCCTCGTGGTTGGGTTTTGTCTTTGTTTTTGCATTTTGTCCATGTCATGCATCTCATATCACGTCATCATGTGCATCGCATTTGCATACGTGTTCGTCTCATGCATCCGAGCATTTTCCCCGTTGTCCATTTTGCTTTCCGGCACTCCTACGTCCTCCGGCGCCCCCTTTTGCCTCTTTTCGTGTGCGGGTGTTAAACGTTCTCGGATTGGACCGAGATTTTCCAAGAGGCCTTGGTTCACCACTAGTAGACCGCCTGTCAAGTTTCGTGCCATTTGGAGTTCGTTTGATACTCCAACAGTTAACCGAGGAACCATAAAGGCCTCGTGTGTGTTGCAGCCCAACACCCCTCCAAAGTGGCCCAAAACCCATCCAAAACCCCTCCATCCTCTTGGCTGTTCGGTCACGATCGCGTGGCCGAAAACCGCACCTCATTTGGACTCTCCTAGCTCCCAGAACCTATAAATATGTGCACTTCTCCGAATTTTCGGGGGAAACCCTAGATCTTCCCCTCCTCGCGCCGCCGGACACGTCCGTCCGGGTCGGATGCGTCCGCGCCGCTGCCACCAGCGAATCGCCGCCTGCCACGTCACTGGGCCGAGCCCCACTTCGCCGCCTCCACCGTCCGGCCCGTCCGGCCCGCAGCCGGCCCCCGCGGCCTGATCGGGCCCGCCGCCGCCCGTGCGCTGTCCCGCGCGCCCGCTCTCCTCCTCGCCGCCCGGCGCCGCCGTGGCATCACCGCGCCGCCGCAGCCTCCATAGCCGGCCACCGTCGAAGCCGGAGTTCCCCGCCGCGCGAGGTCGCCGCCAGCCTTCGCCCGTCGCCTCGCCCGCCGCGGACCTTGCCGCATCGCCGTCCTAAGGCCGGATCTGGCCTCCCCGGCCCTGGATCCGGCGAGTCCCCTCCTCTCCGACGAGTTCCACCTCCTCTCCGGCGATCTCGCGCCCGCCTCGGTTCGCGGACCCATCGAACCCTCGATCTGTGCGGAGAGGTCTATTTTTCACTAAGTCTTCGTCCCTGCTCATTTTCTTATGCATTGTTCATCATGCCATATCTTTGCACCCGTAGCTCCGTTTTGGGCATGTAATATATCAAATTGTTTGTTAGGATGTCCTTTTCATTTTGTTCCATTGCACCATGCTTGTTTGAGTCCATCTTGATGCCTAAAATTTTGTTGCAAGAGTGCTATAAAATGTTAGTTCCTAATTCTTATTAGTTTATGGGCATTTGTCATTTTTGCATTGATTATTGTGTGCCTCCTATGAGCATGTGCTCTACATGTGTTTTGGGCTATGCCATGCCATCTTTACAGGGGTGTATGCCATGTATTTTTTTGCTCAATGTGGTTACTAGCACAAGCATGCAAAGTAGCTCTCGTGATGTTGCTGATTTCAGGGACTTAGAATTCCACTAAGTCATTTCCCTGTTGTTATTTTTATGCCATGTATTCATGTTGCTACAGAGTGATCCATGCCTCTTTTGAGCATGTTCAGTAAGGATGATTTGTGCATATGGTTATGCTCTATCCATCCATGTCCTTGTTTGCATTTATGGAGTACCCTAGAATGACTCAATCTTGCTCTACTTTTGCTATAAAATGTTCCTGGCAGATTGTTTACGTGTTAATCAGTTTTGCCAAGGTTGTTGTAGTTAATCCATGCATGCTATGAGATGGTTCTTGCCATGGTTAGCTTCTTGAACATGTATTATTGCTGGGTGTATGCTTATTTTGTCATGCAATGCCTTGTGTTGAGTGCATCGAGCTTGCAAACATGCCTACGTAATTCTGTTTTTTTGCCATGTCCAGTTTTCTACAAAGTTTGAAACTGTTAACGAAACTTGCTATGTTTACATGGGTGCCATGCTATCTTCTGTTCCTTTTTGGCTTATGGTCACTGAGGGACTTTTTTATATGCTTTGAGTAGATTCATGCCATGCCTTTGGTTGCTATGTTCTGATCCTGTAGCATGTTGATATCTTGCTCCAAACTTTGCTTCCTGATGTTAATTCCGGCATGTTATTTTCTCTAAGTCTGTGAAGCTGATATCTTTTGCACTTTTGCAATGCTTGTTTGAACCTGCTATTGTGTGATTTAGCCGTAGCTCAGTGTTCATATTTTGTCAAGCATCTTGAGTAGATCACTTCCATGTGCTTTGTTGCTATGTTAGAGTGAAGTAGCTTAGTTTCTTGTTGCATTTTAGATGGCATCGTGCTGTTAATCGCATAATCGTGCCATTCTTGTTTTGCTTGCCATTTGCAAACCGTGCATCCGATTTCAGTGATCTTTATATCGATTTCGACCAAAATGAACTCATCTTTACAGCGGAGCACTTGGTTTGCGAAGTTGAGGCCTGGTTCAATCTTTTCCTTCCGGAGCACGCATATGCATTGCATATTACATCCCGCATATCATGCCATGTTTGGCATCATGTTGCTTGCGCATTGCACCGTGGTTGATTGTGTTTCCCTTGCTTGTGTTCTTGCTTTGGGTAGAGCCGGGAGACGAGTACGTGATCGAGGAACCCATTGAGTGCGCTTACGAGGATCAAGCTTACATCAACTCGGAGAACTTTGCAGGCAAGATGACCATACCCTCGAAATCACTTCTATCTTTGCTTGCTAGTTGCTCACTCTATTGCTATGCCTACGCCGCGATACCTACCACTTGCTATATCATGCCTCCCATATTTCCATGTCAAACCTCTAACCCTCCTTGTCCTAGCAAACCGTTGTTTGGCTATGTTACCGCTTTGCTCAGCCCCTCTTATAGCGTTGCTAGTTGCAGGTGAAGATTGGAGTTTGTTCCTTGTGGGAATATGTTTATTGTTGGGATATCATTATTATATCTGGTTTACTTTAATGCATCTATATACTTGGTAAAGGGTGGAAGGCTCGGCCTTATGCCTCGTGTTTTGTTCCACTCTTGCCGCCCTAGTTTCCGTCATACCGGTATTATGATCCTTTATTTTGCGTTCCTTACGCGGTTGGGTTATAATGGGAACCCCTTGACAGTTCGCCTTGAATAAAACTCCTCCAGCAAGGCCCAAGATTGGTTTTACCATTTGCCACCTAAGCCTTTTTCCCTTGGGTTTCGCGGACTCAAGGGTCATCTTTATTTTAAACCCCCGGGCCAGTGCTCCTCTGAGTGTTGGTCCAACCTGTCAGCAGCCGGTGGCCACCAGGGGCATCTCTAGGTTGGCCTACCGGAATCTTGGACAATCCGGTGTGCCCTGAGAACGAGATATGTGCAGCTCCTATGGGGATTTGTCGGCACATTTGGGTGGCTTTGCTGGTCTTGTTTTACCATTGTCGAAATGTCTTGTAACTGGGATTCCGAGTCTGATCGGGCCATCCTGGGAGAAGGAATATCCTTCGTTGACCGTGAGAGCTTGCGATGGGCTAAGTTGGGACACGCCTGCAGGGATTTGAACTTTCAAAAGCCATGCCCACGGTTAGGGGCAGATGGGAATTTGTTAATGTCCGGTTGTAGAAAACTTGACACTAAACTTAATTAAAATGAATCAACCATGTGTGTAGCCGGGATGGTCTCTTTTCGGTGGAGTCCGGGAAGAGAACACGGTCTCGTGTTATGCTTGAACGTAAGTAGTGCTAGGATCACTTCTTGATCATAGTTTATCGACCGTGCTTTTCTCCTATTCTCGCTCTCATTTGGGTAAGTTAGCCACTATATATGCTAGTGCTTGCTGCAGCTCCACCTCACTACCTTTTCCTTCCCATAAGCTTAAATAGTCTTGATCGTGAGGGTGTGAGATTGCTGAGTCCCCGTGACTCACAGATTACTTCCAAAACCAGATGCAGGTGCCGACGATACCAGTCCAGGTGATGCGACCAAACTCAAGTGGTAGTTCGACGAGGACTCCGAACGTTACTATGTTTCCTTTCCAGACGATCAGTAGTGGAGCCCAGTTGGGGTGATCGGGGATCTTATGCATTTGGGGTTGTCTTTATTTTGTTTCCATAGTCGGACCTTGATTGTATTCTAGATGATGTAATGTTATATTTATGTATTGTGTGAAGTGGCGATTGTAAGCCAACTCTGTATCTCTTTCTTATTCAGTACATGGTATGTGTAAAGATTACCCCTCTTGCGACATGCCTACAATGCGGTTATGCCTCTAAGTCGTACTCCGACACATGGGAGATATAGCCTCATCGTGGGTGTTTCACACTGATATGAGATAGTACACTCATGCAGCTCAGGATGCAAAACTACCAGGCAGTTTTCCTTGCAAAAATCAACATTGTGGCCTTTAATCATACATTTTGCTACAACTAAATTTAGATCAGATAAAGGTTGGATTCACGCCGATTAACAAAATACATGCTGATGTAAAAATATAGTGATATACAACAGGTACTTACATCTACATTGGAGCACAGATAATTCCTGCAAGAATCTTTCCTCATAAACGATAGCATTGCAGAAATTCTTCTATCTGTTAAGCTTATTTTCTAAAAGAGATATGGGTAAGAAACATGTATAAAATATGATCAGCATGCTATAAAATTTCATGATGCAAGGATACGCACATGCTTCTTAGAATTGAGTTGACATATTTTTGCTAGACTGGAGTGGACTAGTTCTTTGGCCACTGGAATCTGCTTATTATCAGTAGGAGTTGGGTTTCTCTGTGCTAGAGTAGTATCTATAAAAACTGGAGTTGGTTTATTATCTCCTAGCGTTTGGATCTTTTGCAAAGGCCTTGTTTGTAACCCTTCAGATTCTAACATAGTTGTCTTCCCTTGCCTGCCTTGTATACAAGAATGGTGCTTTAATTATAAAACGTGCGACATCAGAGAGATGGAATAGGTACCGAAGAATAGAAAGGCATGACATATTAACATGTATTCCCTCCATCTGAAAAAAATGGATGGGTCTAGGCATATTTCAGTTCTAGATACATCCTTTTTTATCCATTTCAGCAACATGTAATCCGGACGGAGGGAGTATGGTGTAAGAGCTAGGGATACGACAGGACAACACAGCAAAAAAACACTAGTTGAATGTAAAACTGTATGCTAGCGGAATACGTACAGAAATAACTAAGGCAACATACATGTGTATGACTGGGAAAATAAGATGGCATTGCAACAGAGCACTAGAACATCACTTCAATGTAAAAAACATGGTATGGTAGACAGATGATGTACATAGTGATGAATAACAATGCATAAGATATTCAGAAGCATGATGTCCAAATTAAGCAGATGGCATTGCGATAGAGTAGAATGATAGCACTTGAATTTGAAAACATGTTACCATGAATGGAATAGGTACTGAAAAACAGGAAGGCATGACATATTTACATGCATGATCAGCATGCTAAGCACATGGCATTGCAATAGAGTAGATACACTCCAGGACATTATATGCATGTTGTACCCATATCACAGGCCAAGTTAGAGAAAGGACCTTGTGGGGTGAAGAAGATTCATCATCTTTCTACAAGTCTTCTGAAGAACTGCCTTTACATGTTCCATCATATTGGGTATCATTGACATCAAGTTTATTGGCCTTTACATTGCTCCGTGAGGTTCTTGTGGATATATCAGTGTGTGCAATTATATCTGACATGCATGGAATACAACTAGTAGTTAGATTTATGTAATGAGTGCCTGTAGGAGACGACATAAATAGTAGGACTGGGGTTAACTAGCAGCAATAGGTCTCATAAACTAAAGGGAGAACACAGATGAAAGCTACAGAATATGTATCGTTTGTACTCGAGATTAACTAGATGGCACACAAAAGTATTAATGAACAACATAGGTAATACTAGAGGTGGTATAATACTATAATCACCAGCCTGTGGGATAGCATTGGCTGATGGATGATAACTATGGAACAATGTTACCTAAAGAACAAGTATCTTAGCTGAACTATGGAACATCGTTAACTCCTGAACAAGACCCGTAAGAGATCAGCATGAATATACAGTGAAATGTGATGATCCATTTTCCATGCTTAGATGAATAACAAAGCCATAAATGTTGCACACAAGTAAGATGAGGGTACAACCTATCTGGCTGCCATCCATAGGAGTGAGCATCATGTGCTGACTTGTCAATGGCCCTGCAGTTGTTGTGGTTGTCCATGTCGGGCACGCGCATTCGATGCAGGGAACTATTCAGTGGGGACTATAGCTCTCTTCTGGTGTATGCTTCCCTTGTTGGAGTAGCTGCGGTGAGTCGGAAGACGGTGTGTCTGAAGATGCAGATAACGCATAATGCTAAGAACGACATATCTCTTTGATATGAAGAAATACACTAAGAGATCAACAACAAGGTATGAGAGTGGTCGCACGTCTGTTGACTGAAGACTAAATTGGGGTCACATGATTTTATTTTATTTTGGTACTGTCCGATCTACGCCTGATGGCTGGCCGTCTTGTGCCTCCCGGCTGACACTGTTCGGAATCTTCCCCAAAGAGCCAGTGACCAACGGCAGAGCAGCCTGCCTCCGCCGTCCGTGGCCCCGGCCAAAACCCCGCTCCCTGCCCCACCGCACTGCCATGGTTGCGCCGCCCCCAGGCCAATCCACAAGGACTCCCCGTCATCCAGATCCGGCGGTGGCAGTACCTTCAACCCATGCAACTCTAAAAGATAGCCATCTAAGTGCTGCTTCTGTGGCGAACTTGCGGCCCCGCACCCTTACGTTAGACACCAGCCAACCGGCAACCTAGGAGCTCCGCTGCCTCGAGGGGTGCTGCTTCCCATTGGGAATTGATTGGCCCAGAATAAAAATTCAGACAACTGACGCCTAAATAAAGTGATTTGAGATGAGGGTGTGACCTATCTGGCAGCATGGTGAAGTAGGCAGGTCCAGCTGCCGAGTCGGTGAGGCCAGCGCGGTTCCGGTGGCGACCGGCGGCAGGGAAAGAGCGATGTCGTGATGGTTGACGGCTACGAGGAAGCAGCGCCAGGACTCTGGACGGATCCGAAGTTGGAGCCGATCTGGCGCCGTAAACAATGGCGGGGGTGAATTGGCTCCGGTACGGTTCACGCGGCCATCATCGAGGCAGCACCAGCAGCATGGAGTAAGAGGCACACAGCCCAGTGCACGACGGCAAATGGCAGCGTCTCCGGCATTAGGGAGGAGGGCGGCTGTGAAATTGGTGCGGTGGGGGCGCCATGGAGGTGGGGCTGAGGTTTCGCGGCTCGGGAGAAGGGAGCTTCCCGGGGAGAAGGTGATTTGGCGCCCACGAGGTATGAATGGGGGCGGGCGGGGGTTGGAATTGGGAGGGGAGTGGAACCATGTCTTACGGATGCATTTGTATGAAATGTGAGAGGGAGTTATAGTTCTACCCTTGCCTATAGGCTTCTTGGCTTGGGTCTGTATACAGAGGGTCGGGGATAGTAGAGTAACTTTGCTTCTCCCCAAATAGTGGGCGGGAGCGATTTCGCGCGACGAGGGCGTGTCTTGAACTATAGTGGGGGCGAGCGATTTCGGGCGAGGAGAGCGTGTTTTGAAATAGTGGGCGCGGGCTATTTCGGGTGTGGAGAGCATGTTTTGCCGACCATGGTTTATGAATTATTCGGCACATGTCATTTGGGCCGAGGAGAAGGCGCGCTTGGATGAAGTTACGAACCTACCCTCGATGTACAACGGGCCAATTGATGTGTGTCCCACATAGGACGGTAATTTCGCGTCTCCCATTTATTTGCTCGGGCGAATTCCATCGAGCAGAGAGGATGTTTAACGGTTCATTCAAATTTTGGGAGAACGAGCATCCACGTCTACCTTACCAAGTCGATTCGGATCAAATTTTGAAATATTAGCTTGCCACTTCTTTTTTAGATGGAGAGATGATGCTCGGGAGTAATGTGTTTTTACATGCTCGTTGCTAGCGATTTACTATATGACAAATAGTTGACCCACTCAAAAACGTGAATCAAACCCAAAATGAAATATCTCGATTCAATGAAATAGCTCGTTCAGTAGGTCAAATAGGTAACTAAATCCTAAATTGAACACCTCAATCGAGTAGCATGTTGTACAGTATTATAGTACTCCATGAACATGTTGAAAGTCAAATTAATGAACTTGTTTGATATACGCATATATCCGTTCATGTGTGGATTGCAGACAACATGTTCTCCAATTTAAATGTTTGAATGCAAGTTTATATCGAAACATGGTTTATATCAGTCTTTGATGCATAATACGCGGCCTCCCCCTCTCCTGGACTCCTGCTCTCTCTCTCTCTCTATCTCTCTCTCTCGCCGACAATCTTCAATTCTGTCGCACGCTTCCGACACAAAAACCTTGTTGGTCCCTCTCCCTTTCTCTCCATCTCTCTCTGTCTCTCTTTGTGTGTGGGAGAGGGGGTCTTTCTAGTTCGCATGCATATATACACCATCTATAAGTCTCTCTCGCACACTATGTATGATACTCTAGCTAGTCCAAGCTAGATATCTTGGGTGCACTCATCGTACGCACACAAATTCCTTGGCTCTTTGCCCATAACTCTCTCACGCACCACTATGTCATCTCGGAGCTCTTCCCCCCCCTCTCTCAAACTCTCCATCCACCTGGGTCACACATACACATGCATATCTCACTCGCACTCGATAGGCCCATGTAAAACTCTATCTCCCCCCCTCGTTCTCTCTCCATATCACATGCGCACACACACAATCTCATGCCCAGCTAGCCAAGTATGATGGTCTCTCACTCAATTGCAGGCACACGCAGTCCCCCCTATATGTATATGACTAGCTAATCTTAGTCTCCATCACAAACATGTGCATGGTCTATCTTGATTTCTCTCGGGGCATCTTTCTATCGCGCACGCACTACCTCGATCTCCCACCCATATAGTCCCCTCACAATCTCGACGGGATATCTCTCTCACAAACACACCCTCTCTCGCTCCCCATGCATCCATGCCATCCATGTGTCCCTCTCGAACTTTGTTCCTTGTTGGCCAGACCTCTATCGGACATGTGCTACAGGGGTGTCTCTCTCTGTTGCAAACAATCACACACTATCTATCTTCGTGTATCTCCTCGCCTCGCTTTTCCATCTCGGAGATGCATGCGTGATATGTTCGCATAAGAAACGAAAAAACACACTCTCTCTAATTTATCGTTTGTTGTCACTTTCTCTTTCACACACATACTCTTTTTGCACACTTACTCATTCTCCTTCACACACACTTGATCTGTCTCGACTGAGGCACTCTCCTCGGTCCATAGCATATAGATTTATTGAAAAGTCAAACATCACAAAGTTTGACCATGTACGTGGAGAAAAAGAATTACATCTAGTACGACAAACATATACCATTAGATTCACCATGAGATGTAGTTTTGTATGATATATCTTTGGTATTGTAGATATAAATAACATTTGCGTAAACCTGATCAAAGTTTCCAAAGTTTGACTTCTAAAGAATTTACATGCACTGCATTATCGAGCGGATGGAATTTCTCTTTCCCCCTCTCAGCTATCTGACGCACCACTCAGCCTTATCGAGGCTCCTCAATCTCTCTCAAACTTTATATCTCCCTGGTTCACACATACACATGTCTCGCTCGCGCTATACATATAGACCCATCCAACACTCTCCGCCCTTGTTCTCTCTCCATGTGACATGCACCCCCCTAAGTACCATAATCCCTCACTCCAGCATAAGCGCAAGCACTCCCCCCCTCCTAAGTATGATTATCTCTTACTAGCCATCAGGAACACACGTATTGTCTCCTTCCATCCATACATCTATTTCGATATCTCTCGGGGCATCTTCTATCGTGCACACACCTTGTCACTCGATCTCCCACCCATGTTGTCCCATCACGATCTCCGGGGAATCTCTCTATGACAAACATACACTCTCTCCTCCCCATGTCTGCATTTTCTCCGTACGTCTCTCGACCTCTCTCCCTTGTTTGTCAAACCCCTCTTGGCCACGTGCTAGCGGTCTTGCTCTCTCGGTTCCAAACAACCACACACTATCTCCTCACCTTGCCTCCGTTGTCGAAGATGGATGTGTGATATGTTTGCATAAGACACGCACACTTTTTCTCTACTTTTATTGTGTGTTGTCCACGTCTCTTTCACACACGCACACACACTTTTTTCACTCTCTCTCTCTCTCTAGTTAGGGACTCTGTCACGTCCATAAGCATATGGATGTTTTGAAAAGTCAAACCTCAGAAAAGTTTGACCAGGTATATGTGGAGAAAAACATTTACATCTGGAATGATCATTAGATTCATCACAACATGTACTTACTTCATACTATCATTTATCTTTGGTATTGTAGATATAAGTAATTTCTTTATAAACTTGGTCAAGGTTTCAAAAAAGTTGACTTAAAAAAAGGTTGGAACTACATTATCGAACGGAGGGAGTAGCTCTTTCTCTCTCTCTGCTATCTCTCACAGGCCTCCCCACTCACTCGAACTCTCTGTACTGACGGATTATACGCTCACTATGTCAGCGTATAGCTCCGTATATTGTTTAGTTGACCGGTCAACCAATCCACATGCTGCCTTGTTAGCTCGTGTTTTGTATCTTCGTATGCTGGCCCATGTGGCAGTGGGTAAAAATAAGTAAACAAGAGGCCCATCTGACACGCGGTGAAGTAAACAAAGTTGAAACCACTCGGGGTAGCACCCCGCACGCTAGTAAATTCAGGGCGCATTGAGGACAAACTTCTTGCGCGCGAAGGACACACTCGCGCACAATTCACCACTTCGCGGCGGCATGCACAGAAGGACGCACTCGCGCACACCCAGCACACAACACACACCAGAACACGTGTACACCGGCGTCGCCGCCGGTTGAGATGGACGGCGAGGCAGCCAACAAGCGGAGGCGGCTCGAGCCAAAACCGCATCCAGGGAGCCTGGACTTCATCAGCAGCCTCCCCGATGACATGCTGCTCGTCATCATCGGCCTCCTCCCCACCAAATCTACTGTGCGGGCCGCCCTGCTCTCCCGTCGGTGGTGCCCCCTCTAGCGCTGCGTCCCCCTCAACCTCACCGTCAACGGCTACCTCTGCGACAGGGATTGCAAACGCATGGCCGTAGTCTCCAAGATCCTTTCATCGCACCCTGGGCCAGCCAGACGCCTTGACATCCGCATGTTCAGTACCAACTGCAAGGTCCAACCCAAGTTCGACGAGTGGTTCTTATCCCCCGCCCTAGATCAGCTCGAGGAGCTCAGCTTTGAAGCTGGACGATGTCGCTCTCTGCCGCCGTCCGCGCTCCGCCTCACGCCAATGCTGCGCCGCACCAGCTTCAGCTCCTGCTATCTTCCCCAGATTAATGCCACGCCCGCCCTTCTTCTCCCTCAACTCAAGCAGCTCGACCTCTTCGACGTTGTCATCTCGAAGAAGGCTAGCACCTGCTCCGCAGCTATACTATAACAATCTCATCGAATGCCTTGATCTCCATCTTACAAAAATTGATTTGATCGACTACTGAGGCAGCAGATCTGAGATTAAATTGGCCAGGTTCTTTGTTCTAGAGGCAAGTGTGCTCAAGGTAATGAGGTTTGGTGTGCTCTGGCGCAACAATGAATGGCGTGCTGATCACCGCAAGCGTCTACGCCTAAATGACAAAGTCTCCGCAGAAGATGAATTTGTTTTTGAAACATCAAGTGGCCAGAGACTCGAAAACTTATTTGCCCATTAGTGACTTGTTAGGGCGGTGGATTTTAGTTTGTACGATAATGCTGCATCCACCTAAAGTAACGAAAGTTCTTATGTAAACTTCCTAGTAATTCCCTCTTCGTAGGTGCAGCATTACTCCTAACATTTGTAATATCAGTTTGAAACTTGTAATATTGCCGTGTCCTATTCCTGCGTTTTCAAAATCCTACGAATCAAACAGGTCCTGAGTTGGTGATGATGTTGTGCCTCCCATCTTTCACCAATAGCCGTCAGATCTAGATTTGACGCATACAAATCAATCTTCTCCATTTTTGCAAAAAGATGCCCACATTTGTTCCCTATTTACAAATAACTCCTTGTCTCTTACAATCAGCCTTATCTCCTCCCCACCACATCTAGAAGGCCGTGGAAAAATCTGGCGCGATGGTCGCTACCAGAGCTGTCCACCCCCAATCTTGGTGTTCCGTGCAATGCACGGGCATCTACGCATGGGAAATTATGTCGAACAGGGCTAGTTGTAAGCAGGCTAGCTCTACAGCCATGATGATAGTGACTATAGACGGTGAGGCTGACTATGGTATGCCGAACACAGTGCTTATACTCAGGTGTCATCTCTGGCGCAGGGTCTTGTCACTTCACTGTGAGGAGCATCACGTAATAATTTGACTAACGAGTAGTACAGTGCTAGTACTCCTACTACTACATTGGTAGTACTACTACTAGTACTAGTAGCACCACCGTCTGGATTTAGGAGTACTACCACGTCCATCTGGATTTTAGTATTTGACTAGCAATATCTAGTAATGCATGTCACAAAAAATGTACTACTCCCTCTGTAAATAAATACATGGTGTTTTATTCCTATCGGCGAGAGAACTTAATGTTTTTTTGCTAACTAGAGTACTAATAGGATTACATGCAATGAACTAAACACTCCATGTCATGTTTCGTAGTCTCAAGTCATTGAAAGCATGCATGGCCCACATCTCTCATTGGTCGATATGTCACGAAATAAGAAACAAGGAGGGAGTTAATGCACCGTGCCTAAGTATTTTGGGATTATTTGGTTTTCGTAAGGTGACTTACACAACATTTTTGTTTACACGCATTAACATTTTATTAGTTAAATCAAAGGTCAAAACTTGGCGCAAAATGCAAAGGGGACCAATAAACCAGTTGAGGGAGTCCTGGATTAGGGGGTGTACGGATGGCCGGACTATACCTTCAGCCGGACTCCTGGACTATGAAGATACAAGATTGAAGACTTCGTCCCGTGTCCGGAAGGGATTTTCCTTGGCGTGGAAGGCAAGCTTGGCGATACGGATATGCAGATCGCCTACCATTGTAACCGACTTTGTGTAACCCTAACCCTCTCCGGTGTCTATATAAACCGGAGGGTTTTAGTCCGTAGGACAACGTACAGAACAACAATCGTACCATAGGCTAGCTTCTAGGGTTTAGCCTCTCCGATCTCGTGGTAGATCTACTCTTGTACTACCCATATCATCAATATTAATCAAGCCGGACGTAGGGTTTTACCTCCATCGAGAGGGCCCGAACCTGGGTAAAACTTCGTGTCCCTTGCCTCCTGTTACCATCCGGCCTAGACGCACAGTTCAGGACCCCCTACTCGAGATCCGTCGGTTTTGACACCGACATTGGTGCTTTCATTGAGAGTTCCTCTGTGTCGTCGCCAGGCTTGATGGCCCCTACGATCATCAATGGCGATGCAGTCCAGGGTGAGACCTTCCTCCCCAGACAGATCTTCGTCTTCGGTGGCTTCGCACTGTGGGCCAATTCACTTGGCCATCTGGAGCAGATCGAAAGCTATGCCCCTGGCTGTCAGGTCAGATTTGGAAGCTTAAACCACATGGCTGACATCCGCGGGGACTTGATATTCGACGGATTCGAGCCACTGCCGAGCGCGCCGCACTATCAAGACGAGAATGATCTTGCTCTGCCGCCGAACAGTGCCCTGGAGGCCGCACCCGCATCGGCTTCGACCCTTAATTCGGAGCCAACTGCGTCGATCGAGGATGGGTGGTTGGACGCCGCCTCAGGGGCTGCGATCCCAACGGCGATCGAGCCGAACACTAGCCCCGTACTCTGTGAGACTCGTAACTCCAAGGAGCCGGACTCCTCTCCGGACTCCGAAGCCTCCGCGCCCCTGCCGATCGAATCCGATTGGGCGCCGATCATGGAGTTTACTGCCACGAACATCTTTCAGCACTCGCCTTTCGGCGATATTCTGAAGACACTGAAGTCTCTCTCTTTATCAGGAGAGCCCTGGTCGGACTACGGTCAGCAAGGTTAGGATTCAGACGATGAAGAAATTCAAAACCCACCCACCACCCACTTTGTAGCCACTGTCGACGACTTAACCGACATGCTCGACTTCGACTCCGAAGACATCGACGGTATGGACGCCGATGAAGGAGACGATGAAGAACCAGCACCTATCAGGCCCTGGAAAGCCACCTCGTCATATGACATATACATGGTGGACACCCCAAAATAAGGAGATGGCGATGGAACAGCGGAGGATGACCCCTCCAAGAAACAGCCTAAACGCCGGCGTCAGCGGCGCCACTCAAAATCCCGCCAAAACAAATACGGTGATTCCAGCATGGGAGATAATAATACTCCGGAAAGTGCCAAAGAAAACCCCCTCCAGCAAGATTTAGCACAGGAGGATGGAGAAACCAGCCCTCATGAGAGAGCGGCAGACAGAGAGGTCGAGGACGATAATTATATGCCTCCCTCCGAAGACGAGGCAAGCCTCGACGACGACGAATTCATCGTGCCAGAGGATCCCATCGAGCAAGAGCGTTTTCAATGCAGGCTTATGGCCACAGCAAGAAGCCTCAAGAAAAAACAGCAACAGCTCAGAGCTGATCAAGATTTGCTAGTCGACAGATGGACTGAAGTCCTTGCGGCCGAAGAGCATAAACTCGAACGCCCCTCCAAGAGCTACCCAAAGCGCAGGTTGCTACCCCGATTAGAGGAGGAAGCACTTGATGCGGCCGACCGGCCACCTCGTGGCCACGACAGAGAGGCCTCTCGGCCCTCCACTCAAGCCGCACCCCGTACCAAGGCACGGGAATATGCGCCGGACTTACGAGATATGTTGGAGGACAAGGCAAGGCAAACAAGATCGATCTACGGATTGCGTGGGCGCCCGATGGCTCGAGACGGTAACCGTCATGCCGGCCACAAATTCGGCAGGGCCGAACACAGTAGACAAAGCTCATTGGATCTAGGTCGTGATATAGCCCAGTACAGAGGCTCCACACACCCACTATGCTTCGCAGACGAAATAATGGATCATCAAATCCCCGAGGGTTTCAAACCCGTAAATATCGAATCATATGATGGCACAACAAATCCTGCGGTATGGATCGAGGATTATCTCCTTCATATCCACATGGCCCGCGGTGATGATTTCCACGCCATCAAATACCTCCCACTCAAGCTTAATGGACCAGCTCGGCATTGGCTTAACAGCTTGCCAACAGGATCAATCAGTTGTTGGGAGGACCTGGAAGCTGCATTCCTCGACAATTTCCAGGGCACTTATGTGCGACCCCCAGACGACGATGACCTAAGTCACGTAATTCAGCAGCCAGAGGAATCGGCCAGGCAATTCTGGACACGGTTCCTAACAAAGAAAAATCAAATAGTCGACTGTCCGGACGCTGAGGCCCTAGCAGCCTTCAAGCACAATATCCGTGATGAGTGGCTTGCCCGGTACCTTGGACAGGAAAAGCCAAAGTCTATGGCAGCACTCACAACACTCATGACCCACTTTTGCGCGGGAGAAGACAGCTGGCTTGCTCGTAGCAACAATATGACCAAGAACCCTGGTAATTCGGATACTAGGGACAGTAGTGGAAGGTCGCGTTGCAACAAGCAGAAGCGCCGCATTAACGGCAACAATGCTGAGGATACGGCAGTTAATGCCAGATTCAGAGGCTCTAAATCCGGTCAGCGGAAAAAGCCAATCAAAAGGAATCCTAGGGGCCGTCCAGTTTGAACCGAATACTTGACCGCTTGTGCCAGATACATGGCACCCCCGAAAAGCCGGCCAATCACACCAACAGGGATTGTTGGGTGTTCAAGCAGGCAGGCAGTTAAACGCCAAAAATGAAGACAAGGGGCTGCATAGAGATGACGACGAGGAGCCCCGGCCGCCGAACAACAGTGGACAGAAGGGTTTTCCCCCACAAGTGCGGACGGTGAACATGATATACGCAACCCACGTCCCCAAAAGGGAGCAGAAGCGCGCGTTAAGGGACTTATACGCGGTAGAGCCAGTCGCCCCAAAGTTCAACCCATGGTCCTCCTGCCCGATCACCTTTGATCGAAGGGACCATCCCACTAGCATCCGTCATGGAGGATTTGCCGCATTGGTTCTAGACCCAATTATTGACGGATTTCATCTCACTAGAGTCCTTATGGACGGCGGCAGTAGCCTGAACCTGCTTTACCAGGATACAGTGCGGAAAATGGGCATAGATCCCTCGAGGATTAAGCCCACCAAAACGACCTTTAAAGGCGTAATACCAGGTGTAGAGGCCAACTGTACAGGCTCAGTCACACTTGAAGTGGTCTTCGGATCTCCGGATAATTTCCGAAGCGAGGAGTTAATCTTCGACATAGTCCCATTCCGCAGTGGCTATCACGCATTGCTCGGGCGAACCGCATTCGCCAAGTTCAATGCGGTACCGCACTACGCATACCTTAAGCTCAGAATGCCAGGCCCGCGAGGAGTAATTACGGTCAATGGAAACACCGAACGCTCCCTCCGAATGGAGGAGCACATGGCGGCCCTTGCAGCAGAAGTACAAAGCAGCCTCTCTAGGCAGTTCTCCAGTCCGGCCATTAAACGACCGGACACCGTCAAGCACGCTCGGAGTAACCTACAACAAGACCGCCTGGCACGACCCGAGCAGGCGTAGCAATGCGGCCCCAACCCTAGCCCTCGCAAAAATGCGATACCAGTACTTCGCGTACATAACTACGTTCTAGAAATACCATGGGTACAGGGGGAGGGGCACCATCATGGCACGCCCGAAACACGGCTTAAACCGCACCAGGGGATGCCGATTTTTTAATTTTCTCTTACTTTTAGGACTCCACTCTTCGGAAGGCCCATTCGGCAGTTCAATTGCCGAACAAACGATGCAAGAACCAGGGAAGCAGACAAGCCACGCCGCATTACAGAACTCCAAGGTGGTCTCTATCACGAGCAGTATACCTGTTTCGCATACTATTCCGCAGCTTGCCCCTGGAACGGACACGTTAAATAGTCCAACCTTTTGCTTATCGCATTATTTGTATCGTTCTGCTTTGATCGCAGCCTTCTTTAATAAACAATGCATAGCTTTTGTCTATTTTTGCATTACTCTTTTTTAATATATTTTCCTTAATGACATGTTGCATCCGTACACTTTGGTACGACCAAAAATACGCCAGGGGATTTAGTACCCCTCAATATGGTGTGAGAAGTCCGAACACTTTAACAAGTGCGGCACCCCGAACTTATAGCATTATATGCATCGGCTCCGAATCATGTCTTGGGTCAATAGTTGGGTTTGCCCGGCTCCTATGTTTTGGTGCCTTACGTTCCGCTATATTGGCTAAGGTAGCACTTGGAGAACCACTGCGATTGTGCCCCAGTTGAGCTGGGTCGAGCACCTCAGTGGAGAAAGCTAAAATTGACTGTCATGATGAAGCGAGAGCTGGTCGTTGTTCGAGAGGTTTTTCGAGTCCCTAAAGACTTATGCCGCTTAGAGCGAGGAGCCGGCTCTGTCTGGCCAAGGCGTGGATATCGCCCCAAACTCGGTCTTCCGAATACTAGGGGCTTCGCCGAAATTTAAAATTATAGAATTCTATGGCTAAGTGAGAGTGTTCACGCATTATAGTCTAATTGCCTTGTTCGTTGGGCTGAGCGCCTCCCTCGAAGGACCCAAACATGGGAAAAAGAGCGCTCAGGTTTATCCCCGAACACCCCACCACTAGCGGCACGGGGGCAGAAGCCGACGACTTGCCATCTCTCAGAATTGATAAATAGCCGCACAGAAGGTAATATTTTAAATTCCAAACAGCATTGCTTACCGCATTTGAACAAGTTTTCAGCGCACGGGACAAAACGAGCAAGTTTCACTCAAAAATTACATCCCTAGAACATTCATCCGCCACAAGGCAGGCACCCTTCAGAACATCCTTATAATAATTCTCGGGCTTGCGATGCTCTTTCCCCGGCGGTGGCCCGTCCTTCACAAGCTTCTCAGCATCCAGCTTGCCCGAGTGCACCTTAGCACGGGCAAGGGCCCTACGGGCACCTTCAATGCAGACGGAGCGCTTGATGACTTCGAGCCTTGGACAGGCCTCCACCAGCCGCCGCACCAGCCCGAAATAGTTCCCAGGCAGAGCCCCTCCAGACCACAGCCGAACTATGAGGCCCTTCATGGCCTGTTCGGCCGCCTTGTGGAGCTCGACCAGTTGCTTCAGCTGGTCACTCAGGGGCACGGGGTGTCCAGCCTCAGCATACTGAGACCAGAACACCTTCTCTATCGAGCTGCCCTCCTCGGCTCGATACAATGTGGCGGCATCGGACACACTCCGGGGAAGATCTACGAACACTCCTGGAGAGCTCTGGATTCGGGTAAGGAACAAGTAGCTCACGTTTATGTGTTTCCTTTGCATAAAGAATGCCTTACCCGCCGCTATCTTCTTCACCTCATCCAACTCCTGGAGGGTCTTCTGGGATTCGGCCTTGGTAGACTTGGCATTTTCAATAGCCATCGCGAGCTCGGACGCTCGCGTCTTTGAGTCAAGCTCCAAACTCTCATGTTTTTCCATGAGAGCCTGGAGCTCTTGACTTACCTTGCCAACCTCGGCCTCATACTTCTCCCGCTTGGTGCGCTCCGTGGCCGCCCTCTTCTCGGCCTCGACCAGCGCTTGCTTAAGGGTCGCCACCTCAGACGTGGCCCCTACAATAGCCACGATAATCCTGTCATTTTTTGCAATTGCACCTTTTTATATATATTTAAACAAGGTATTTCTTACCTTCATTGTCCTCGAGCTGCTTCTTGGCACGCCCAAGCTCTTGCTCGGACCGCTCGAGGTTCTGCTTTAGCGTGTCCACTTCCGCAGTCAGTGCGGCGGACGCAAGCAGACAAGCCTGCATACGCATATTGACTCCTTTTTGTTAGACTCCTGTGAATTCTATTTGATCCTCTATTCGGCTTTTCTTCCCGAATGCCAAACAGAGCATCAGGGGCTACTGTCTATGCGGTAATATTATTTACACATTCTTTACTTACCTCAAAGCCTGTTAAAAGGCTAGTACAAGCTTCAGTCAGTCCGCTCTTGGCGGATTGAACCTTCTGGACCACCGCACTCATAATGGTGTGGTGCTCCTCGTCGATGGAGGCGCCTTGGAGCGCCTCAACAGATTGTCCAGCGCCTCCGGTTGGACGGGGGTCACCGGCACGGTGGGCTTTCTCCTCTTGGAAGGAGGTCCCCCACCGGACTCTGGAACCTTTCAAGGTTCCGGAGCGGTGTCCGGCCTAGAGCCGGACTTGGAGCCCTGGGGGGCTTCATCCCCTTTACTCCTGGAGTCCGAGAGGTCGCCTTGCGGCGCCTCCAGGACCACCTCCTCCCGGCTTCGAACCTGGCGGGGGAGGAAGCCGTCGGAAGCGAGTTCACATCCGACGAGTCCAGTGAGCCGCTCGACGACGCGTCGAGCCGGTCTTTGGGTGGGCTGCATAAACATATTTGACATAAGGGAAAGCTGTGCAATAAACGAATACTATGAATTACTCTGGTATCCGGATACTTACGATTTTGCCAGGGGCTTGGCCCTGCGCGGCCACTCCTCTCTGCCGTCATCGACGTCGGTGGAGTAGTCCGGAGGAAGGGTTTTCCCCTTTTTGGACCCTCCGGCCTCCCCAGAGAGGGCGGCCTTCCTTTTCTTCTCTCCTCCTGCTGGAGGGGGAGAGGTCTCTTCTTCTTCCTCCTCGTCTTCATGGGAGGAATGCGCCTCGGAACCGTCGGATGATGGATCCGAGACCTCCTGGCGCTGGGCACTCTTTCGAGTCCCCGTGGCCTTTTTCGTGGCCTTCTTCTCCGGCACCACATAGGGTGCCGGAACTAGTAGCTTCACCAAGCGAGCGTCCGCTGGGCCTTCGGGCAAAGGAGCCGGACAGTTGATCTGTCCGGACGTCACCTGCCAATCCTGTCCAAGGTAAGGGAGCTTAGATCCCGCATGGAGTCAAACTATGAAAAACGGATACCCTGTAAAAGGAAAAAACAGCTTACCGCATGAGCGTGACGCTGCATACTGAATCCGCGATCCTCGGTAGCGAATGCGGGGGCCTCGGTGCCCTTGAAAAGCACCTTCCAGGCATCTTCGTACGTCGTGTCCAAGAGCCTGCGCAGAGTTTGGTGTCGCGCTGGGTCAAACTCCCACAGGTTGAAAGCCCGTTGTTGACATGGGAGGATCAGGCGGATGAGCATAACCTGGACTACGTTGACAAGTTTGAGCTTCTTGTCCACCAGGGTTTGGACGCATGTTTGGAGCCCGGTCAGCTCTCCTTTTTTACCCCACGACAGGCCCGTCTCCTTCCAGGAGGTGAGCCGCGTAGGGGGTCCGGATCGAAACTCGGGGGCTGCGACCCATTCGGGGTCGCGCGGCTCGCTGATGTAAAACCACCCCGATTGCCACCCCTTCAGGGTCTCCACAAAGGAGCCCTCGAGCCATAAGACGTTGGCCATCTTGACCACCATGGCGCCTCCGCACTCTGCCTAGTTGCCGCGCACCACCTTCGGCTTGACATTGAAAGTCTTGAGCCATAGGCCGAAATGGGGGCGGATGCGGAGGAAAGCCTCGCACACGACGATAAACACCGAGATGTTGAGGACAAAGTTCGGGGCCAGATCGTGGAAATCCAAGCCATAGTAGAACATGAGCCCCCGGACAAATGGGTGAAGAGGAAAGCCCAGTCCGCGGAGGAAATGGGGGAGGAACACCACCCTTTCATGGTGCCTAGGGGTGGGGATGAGCTACCCCTTTTCGGGAAGACGGTACACAATGTCGTTAGACAAGTATCCGGCATTCCTCAGTTTTTTGATGTGTCCCTCCGTGATGGAGGAGACCATCCACTTGCCTCCCGCTCCGGACATGGCTGGAGAAGGTTGAGGTGGGGAGTGCGGACTTGGGCGCTGGAGCTCGAGTGCGCGAGAATGGATAAGCAAGGGAGGAAGAAGGCATAGGTGAAAAGGTGGATCCTTATCCCCTTATATGGGTGGATGCAACTACGTGTCCCCACCAGCCTGGTAAAACTCGCTTATCTCCAAGCGCCGTAATCAAAGGCGCGGTTGGGTTACCCACGCCCATATTGATGAGAATCCTGGAATAAGGGGACACGATCTCTGCTTTAACAAGACGTGCCAAGGAAACCGCCTCGCATGACACGCTGAGGTGGGACAATGAAACGACTCCGATAAAGGCTTGGTCGTGGTGTGTCACACTACAGAATACGTCAGCAGATTAGATTTGTGTAAATATTATTCTCTCTATGGCAATATGTGGAAACTTATTTTGCCGAGCCGGACACTATCTTTGTGTTCAAAATCTTCTATGAAGTACTTGGAGGAGGAACCCGCCTTGCAATGCCGAACACAATCTGCGCGTCGGACTCGTCGTCATTGAAGCCTGGTTCAGGGCTAGTGAGGGAATCCTGGATTAGGGGGTGTCCGGATGGCCGGACTATACCTTCAGCCGGACTCCTGGACTATGAAGATACAAGATTGAAGACTTCATCCCGTGTCCGGAAGGGACTTTCCTTGGCGTGGAAGGCAAGCTTGGCAATACGGATATGCAGATCTCCTACCATTGTAACCGACTTTGTGTAACCCTAACCCTCTCCGGTGTCTATATAAACCGGAGGGTTTTAGTCCGCAGGACAACGTACAGAACAACAATCGTACCATAGGCTAGCTTATAGGGTTTAGCCTCTCCGATCTCGTGGTACATCTACTCTTGTACTACCCATATCATCAATATTAATCAAGCAGGACGTAGGGTTTTACCTCCATCGAAAGGGCCCGAACCTGGGTAAAACTTCGTGTCCCTTGCCTCCTGTTACCATCCGACCTAGACGCACAGTTCGGGACCCCCTACCCGAGATCCGCCGGTTTTGACACCG
This sequence comes from Triticum urartu, assembly GCF_003073215.2. Classification (NCBI taxonomy): domain Eukaryota; kingdom Viridiplantae; phylum Streptophyta; class Magnoliopsida; order Poales; family Poaceae; genus Triticum; species Triticum urartu. The sequence continues at coordinate 278,259,270 of NC_053022.1, forward strand.
ACACCAGTAAACATCAAACTTATCTCGTTTGGCCCCAACTAGAGGTCCGGTGAGATGACTATACTGCACCGGCACGGAGGGGGACGCAGCTTCATTGACTTACGGCAAATGCCTTTGGGTGAATGACACGTGGGCCCAGGGAGTGGCTGGCCCACCTATTATACAGCCAAAGGCAGGTGCAGTAGAGGGCCGAGGAGTAGTACGAAATCCTACGCACCTACGCACGCTAACCAAGGGCAAGAGTGATCACTCGAATCGCAAGATTAGTTGACTAGAAGCTAAGCTAGACCCATGGAGGCGATGAGCGCGAGCATCAGCCGGCTGTGCCAGATGGTCCACGACGCCGGCATGCGACCCGGCACCGAGGAACGTCTCCATGTAGTATTGCTTGAGGCCGCCTAGGCGACGGACCGCTTGGATGACAGCTTCGTCTCCTTGTTCGATGAGGTCCTCGTCGGTTTCCTCAACAAGTTCACCGTTGTCAAGAAGCTTGCGGACAACTTTGACGTAAGCCTCCAGCCGACGCACCCAGGCTCTGCGATGCCCGCCACCCTCAACGGCCACTATGGTGACAACCTCTTCGACACACTGGTGGCCCTGTGACTGCCTGCCGTCGCGTCGGAGAATGTCCACCTCGAGGTCGTGCTCGCCGCGCAGCGCCTGGCGCAGCAAGACACCATCGACATAATCACCCAAGTCTACGCGCAAATAGTCCACAAGGACTACTACATGCAAGAGGAGGATGATAGGACACTGGCCTTCTTGGACCGCAGGGCAACCTTGGACGGCACTGTTCAGAAGCACGTTGAGCTCGCCGCCAACGCCGCTGCTCCTCACATGTCGGTTGGTGACCCGGCGCACTAGGGCATGAGGATGTCGTTGATGGATCCGTATGTATTTTTATATTTCCGTCAAATCCATGTAGTAGTATATGATACTACAGTAATTATCTTACCTTTCGCATCAACTTCATAATTTTCGTACGTACTCCATGCATGAACGGCGCTAGAACCAAATTTCTCATTACTCTAGGCAAAATCGTTATTTTCTATCTATCGGTCGCGCCTTGGAGCAGAACCAAATTTTACAAGTTACGAGTTCAAAAGGAAAAGCCTACCTTGTTTGCGTCGCACCCCCACACGGTTGGTCTGGCACGCCGCTCAAGCGGGAATGCGTGCGGTGTTGCATTTTCACTTACAAGTGGGACCGCAGTTGAGCAAACCAACTATCGGCAAATCCCCACCCTGCCCACCCCGCGATGGCTGAGAAAACAGGAGGGAGAAGAGATGGCTGTAGCACGGACTCCGAGAAAATTGGTGTCGGATGGGACTCGTGTGGGTGGCGTGTGCCGTACTGCTAGACGTGAATGCTAGTTATGGCACATGCCACCCCACTATATCGAGCCTATATCGAGGTACGTAGAACAAATTTCTTGCAGTCCGTGCTCATCCCTCCTCTATCTCTCTTCTTAGCCAGCCAGCGGACGCGCGGAGCCCATCGTCTATTTGCTCACATGCGGCCCCACATGTCAGTGAAAATGCAAGAGGACCCACTGAACCTGCACATCTTTCACCTTGACGTGCTGGTGATGAAAAACAAATCCAATAAAGATCTTCGGTGGCCGCTTTTGGAGTTACTCAAGAGTAGTAATATTCTATTTACAGTTTAACCCAAGGTGCACATCTCATGGCTTCAACTACCAGTCTATTTTCTTTCATGACACGACCTGGATGCTGGATGTCCCACTGTCGGCAAAAGGAGGAAGAACCCAACCAAATATTCGGTTGTGCTCTCGGATAAGACTAGTTGTGCTAACTTAAAAAAATTATTGTGTACTCCCTCCGTTCCAAAATACTTGACTTCCATTTTTCCTAAAATGGATGTCCCTATATACTAAAACATGTCTAGATACATATATATTTTGACAAATAGAAGGCATGTATTGTGCAACAGAGGGAGTAGAATGGATGCAAGTTTTTGTATTGGGAAGGAGAGTACATCCATATATTGATAGAGCGCAATTTAGTAGATGTTCTATCACTTTTAGCTAGCACATAGGCTAGAGATGAGATTAGTGCACTTGTTGATACTCCTACTAGAATAGAGGCTAGACATGAGACTAGATGCGAGGAAGCAACGTCTACTTCTTTACACTCGAAGAAGAAAGAAGCACGCAAGATCGATCCTCCACAGATCAATAATGAATGCATCGAGAAGGCACTAATCCAACTTACAGGAGTAGTAAAATGTATTCTTGTGGTTATTGTTTTCTTTGGTCTTGCTTTTGTAGTCAAAATTATCGTTGGAGTTCGTGCAAAATGGAGGTCCGTTTGGGGTCGTGCATTGGAGTTGGCCTTACAAGTGGGACTGCAATTAAGGAAACCGACTATCGGCAAACCCCCACCTCGCCCGCTGCGCGATGGCTGAAGTTAGAGAAACGACGAGGTTGAAGAGATTGCTCTAGCACGGACCCCAAGAAATAATATGGTGTCAGATGGATGTCATGGTGGTGGCGTGTGCGGTACTCCTGGACGTGAATGCTTGTTCTGGCCCATGCCACCCTACTACTCCTACTACTTACTCCTACTATATGGTACTAGTATCGAGGATTCGAGGTGCTGGTTACGTACGGCGAACACATTAACATATGGCTACAATAAAAACACCCACCCGATGCGCGAAGCATGTGAAGCTAGTATAAATAGCGTACTACTATTGTTGATTGGCCTCATGCGATAACCTGTTGCAATGCTCGTACAATTATGTATTCAGAAAATATTTTTTTGCCTCGTCGCACCACTCACTCAGAGAAGCGACTCGAAAGCCATTCATAAATTTAGTAAGTTTATCACAAGCATATCATTTTATTGCATACAACAGGTCATCAACCCAAATCGACAACGAGGATACATTATAAATACTAAAGTTTTCACCACACAACAAATAACAAGCAATGAAATGAACTTCAACTCAACCATTCCTCAGCGTTGGAAACGCTTGCTTTGAACCACAAGTGATTCTCTAGGACGGGCCATCCATTGTCGATCTGGATATCAACGCAGGACTGATCATCCAGGCTGAAGCGGCCTACTATATCAGAACCAGCGTAGGGAACCACCCAAATGTCCGAGGTATAGACACACTTGCTTCTCATAAATGGTAGTAACATTGTGTCAACAGCACTTGGATCGCCTTTCACCATCACCGAATAGTTTTGTCCAAGGAAGAACGAGTTTTCTCCAAGACTATCAATTCTGTACCAGGGAGAAGGAGTTGGCGCTAGCACACTAGTATCCATCCCTAATACCATGCAACGGGTGTTGGAATAGGTCCGGAGAGTGCGACCATGGGAGACTACACCTGCTTCCTTAGCAGTAACATCATCAGTGGGCTGTATACACACAAGAAGAGGTGATCCAGATCCATCAGAATTAGTTGCCAGGCACCACAGAGTATATGGGCGCTGCTCGTCCTCATGCTCGTGATCATCACCATCGTCATCTCCCCCTTGGTTATAAAAATTTTCAAGTATAGGTGGTGGGATGTTCACAGGACCTTGGAAACACAACAAGAAGGTTAATTAGTAAAGGGAAACTTGCTAACCCACATGCATGTGGATGAAATAATTATAATTACGGTGGAAGACAAACGTACCAAAACTACGAGGATCCCATGCAAAAATAGTGCCACGAGTGGTGGCAGCAAACACAAGGCCCTCGTATTGAATTGCATCACAGTACTCATCCGTGTACAGAAACTGATTTTTGAGCAATATCCATCGAGTCAAACCACCAAGGACGGCAACAAGCTTGTCGAATATAGCACCAACTTTATAGTTGTTGTAATTCCAAGAGTGGTTGGGAACTTGAAAAATTGCTACCTTCCGTAGAAGACAGTCACCATGATTGTATTTGAACGTGCGTACAATACCGGGGTGCTCAACCTCTGGGCAGTCTGCTGAGATTTTTGGAAGTGGAACCCGGTCACGAGTGTACACATTCACAAGTTCCCACTCGCAGTTGGACCCAATGTAAACAACCCAATCTCCATTTGCGCCCGCCCAAGCCTTTCCCTCAAGTGATGGCATCTTAACATCATACGTATCATTATCAAGCGACATCAACTTGAACAGGGCAAGGCCTCCGTCGTGCCGGCGCCAGTCATCAGGGTCACGGCGAAGAAGATAGGGGAGATCAAACCGCTCCTTGACTCTTGGGTTCTTTGTAATGATGTTATTAGTAGAGTCGAGAATGGGCTTGAACGAACCTGCCATGCTAACCGAGGTGATGACGTCACACCGATGAATGAGTTCCTCCACCACGTCATCTTTCAGATCGGGGCAAGAATAACGGGGTCGTTTCCGGCCTATTCCCTCCATGGAGGATATGATCGAACAATGGAGAAGAAAGGGTGAAGGGCTGAAGGAAAATGGAGGAGGGAGAGGAAGAGCGTGCGACAGTAGTTCCAAATCGAGAGGGAAAGGCGAAGAGTCGGTGGACGGTTGCGAGTTTGCCACGGTTCACGAAGAGGCGCCCCGGCCTACACGTCCATTCGGAAATACTCCTACTACTCGCCGTCGTCTAACTGATATGTTGGAACGGGACCACATGTCAACGAAACATGGTGTGTAATTTATCGTGCAAAATGCGATCTGGTCGCGTTGGACCGAGGTGCCGCATTAGTTATCGACCTTTATTTTTTTAATGGCATGCCGATTAGTTTTGAAGCACGACTAACTGGTACTATAAGCAGAGAAAATATAAACTACTCTACCACTACTCCACCTCCAGTACTAGTAGTATAAAAAGGATATATAGGCCGGAGCTTCAGCGCTTTCTTCCTAAGGGCTGCCCACTTGCTTCTCACACTACCACCCTCTCTCCAGATCTAAAAAGACGGCCCCTCTCTCCCTCCTCACTGGTGGTCACAGATCCGCCGGGGAAGAAAAGGATGTGCAGCGTTGACGCACTCGTCGTCGGCGAGCGAGGTCACGCACTGACGATAAGGCCGTCCTCTCAAACCTAGCACCCACGCGGGGTGGCCTCCATCCCCAAGCTCGCTGCCGTAGTGTGTGCAGAGGACGAAGACGACGAGCGAAGCCACTTCCCGCCGACCCTCGGGTATGCTACCTCTTTTCGAACCATAACCTTGTTCTATTGCCCCATCTGCCACGTCGTTGCATGTGGATCTTTTTCCACTCCACCATCTTCCCAATTTGCTATCCTCTGCTCTGCTAGCCATGCAGACGAAAACCATAATTTGCACTATTAAAGGAAACCCTACTTCATGCAGACTAATCCATGTCTGGGTTGAATAAGGAAAGGAAGGGAGACTGTACTGTCCAAGAGAGTAGGCATCGAACCTGCATCTAGGTTGAAAAGGGGAAAATCAGTAGCTAAGGAACGAGTCTCGTGTCTCTTGGTTGAAGAAGGGTAGAAAGGCATGACAACGCAATAGAGAATGACCAGGTCGATCGGTTTGTTGTCCTCACATAGGAAAAAGGTGGCTAAAGAGAACAAAAATGGGACGTAATCCACATATGTTGCCTGGATATTTGTTGCTCTGGGCAACCATACCTCCCTCACCACTCTGCGTCAGTGGAGGTACATCGTACTGGTGCGCCCGCTATCCGATGGGCCTCCCATGCTCTTCTTGCCACTTTTTTGCTGTTAGTATAACGCCAGCAGTCAAGTCAAGCAATGCTACTGGTAAAGTGATGCCACATTTAACTAATGTCGCTCTCAGTCTAATGCCACCGATAAATTTAAGCAATGCCATTTAATGTCACTGGATTATTTCAGGGTTAGCTATTGATTGTGGATGTATTAATGATTTTTCAGCTAAGGCATTCTAATGCTGTTGCACAGCCAGTATACAAATGATGAAACTTGTTACTACCTTCAGATTTTTGCACTGTTAATGCTTATAGATTACATACCTCATGTCGCTGTCAAAACCGGCGGATCTCGGGTAGGGGGTCTCGAACTGTGCATCTAAGGCAGATGGTAACATGAGGCAGGGGACACGATGTTTTACCCAGGTTCGGGCCCTCTTGATGGAGGTAAAATCCTACGTCCTGCTCGATTTATTCTTGATGATATGAGTATTGCAAGAGTTGATCTACCACGAGATCGGAGAGGCTAAACCCTAGAAGCTAGCCTATGGTATGATTGTATGTTGTCCTACGGACTAAAACCCTCCGGTTTATATAGACACTGGAGGGGGCTAGGGTTACACAAGGTCGGTTACAAAGGAGGAGATATACATGTCCGTATTGCCTAGCTTGCCTTCCACGCCAAGTAGAGTCCCATCCGGACACGAGACAAAGGGCCAGTTCTTTTGGGCGATTCTACCAGAATCGTCCCTCTCCCCAGCTTTTCCCAGAATCACCACTCCATATGTTTTTTACAATCCTAGCTAATTAGACCTTAACTAGATAGGATTGTAAAAAATATATAAAGGGGCGATTCTGGGAGAAGCTGGGGAGGGGGGCGATTTTGAGAGAATCGCTGAAAAGAACTGGCCCAAAGTCTTCAATCTTGTATCTTCATAGTCCAACAGTCCGGCCAAAGGATATAGTCCGGATGTCTGGATACCCCCTAATCCAGGACTCCCTCAGTAGCCCCCGAACCAGGCTTCAATGACGATGAGTCCGGCGCACAGTGGTCTTCGGCATTGCAAGGCGGGTTCTTCTCCATTTTCCGAACGTTTGTAAAGCAGTGTCCGGTCCCATAAATGTTTGGATCTCTTGGCTTCTATGCCCAATAAGGGCTATCTCCCATGCGTCGAATGAATACGAGGTGCCAGGGTGTTTTTACATTCACCCCCTAGCCAGATAAATAAATTGTCTATTAAAGGGATGGGGATCCTTACATCCAATCCATACCATCCTCCCCTAGCAAGAATCCATCAGAGCGCGTTTTGGAAAGATCCATTCCAGCATGGCCGACCTCCGCAGCTCCTCCTCCCGCCCCCGTAGCCCTAAGCCCAGTGATTGGGAGAGGTGTTCAGTCCCGCAAAGTCGATTAGTCGAACATCAGACTAAGGGATTTCTCCCTCTGGTGTATATGGTGCCCGTTCGAGCCGGGCTTGCCACCTACAATGGCGGGGAGCAAGCGGAGAGCTTTCCCTGCCCCTCTATGGGGGAACGGGTCTGCCTAGTTCCCTATTTATTAAGAGGACTCGGATTTCCAATTCATCCGTTCCTCCGCGGGCTCCTGGAGTTCTATGGCCTCCAATTACACAATTTCACCCCCGCCTCCATCCTACATATCGCCAGCTATGTTGCTCTCTGCGAGTTGTTCCTGGGCTGCGAGGCTCACTTTGAGCTGTGGAAAAGGCTATTTTGCCTCGTCCCTCGCACACAGAGGGGGTCACTTTATCAAGTGGGCGGAGCCGAAATATGGCGCATCGCCGATACTGGATACTTGTCCGGTTCCCCGAAGAAGTCGTCCGAAGACTGACCTTCAGAATGGTTTTATATGGAGGACGTTCCCCTTCCAGACCCTGTTCGGCAGGGTCTTCCTGAGTTCAACAATGCTCCTCTAAAGAAACACTGAAGTTGGCGCCCACGAAGCCCCCAGGTGGAAGACAATGGAGAAGTCCTCTATTTGATGAAACAGATTAAAGCACTGGCTCGATCAGGATTGACAGTAATCGAAGTTATGTCGATTTGCATAATGCGGGGAGTGCAACCACTTCAATATCGTGGGCACCCCTTGTGGGGTTTTAACGGGGCGGATGATGCCACCCGCTGCGGACATAAGGGTCCGGACAATGCCGCCGCTTTAGCGAAAATTCTGTCCGAATTGTTCAAGGGAGAGGAAGAGGAGTTCACCCGCATCAAGCCACGGGATGGATTCTCCATGTACAATCCTCCAAGCTGGGTAAGTTATATCTCCCTACTCCCATTTCTCCCGCATTCTTTGTCGTAAGTATTCACCTTGCCATTTTGCGGCAGGAACTGCGAAAAGACATAAAGGAGGTCAGCAGCCCTTCTCCACAACCAGAGGACCCTGACCGGGCCCTCGACTCCGGACTTGAAGAAGATCCAGTTATATTCGTGGAGCTGATAGACTGGCAGTTCTATCAGTTAAGCTGCGATGATGCCATGGTGGCCATTACGGCCGACTATCCCGGACTGCTCCCTGCATCGCACGTAAGAAAAACCAAAAATCCCAACTCCAAAAACTAGGATCCCCTTTTAGACACTTCACCCACCATATACACATGGCATTTTTACAGGGAAGGCATTTGGGACGCCCTGCCGAACCCGCAGCAACTCGCCAACAAGAGGCACCGAGGCCGGGTAGGCCAAAAAGGAAGGCGGTCGAGACGGAGACGCCAGCGCAAAGGTATGACAAAAAACCCCGCTCCGTGGTTGTCGTCTCTCTCGAAATATAATGACGCCCGTGTTTCTTTAACAGAAAAAACGCTCGCCGGAATGTGTCCGACGATGTTACTAATCACGCTTCCACCAGTCGGGCTCCAGGACCGGACATAGAGGCGGAAACCGATATGGGGCGGGCGCCGGATAATCCCCCTACAGAGGATGTGGATAGATTATCCTCTACAAACTCAGAAGTGGAAAGCTCCATGAATCATAGGCTCCACCAGTCCGTACTCCGTGACGCTTGTTTCTCGCCAGAGGCATTTGATGCCTTCAATTCTGGAGAGTCGTACCTCCGAGCTGCTCAAGATGGTCTAGCCAGAGCCACGGATCGGTATGTAAAGGATGTACGGGTAAGTAAATCTGATGATTTATATGTATCAGTAGCCCCTGAGACTTGAAACAGTTAGCGGAATTGATTTAAGGATCATCTTTATTGTGTAGGTTCTCACAAAGAAGAATACTAGGCTGTCACAGGAGCTAGAGGAATGCAAGACCCAACTGCGGGCCGCTATTGCCGCATTGCTGGAACCGAAAAAGTCACCCGCTGGTAACATTTAATTTAAAGAATTATGGTTACCATATAGTGTGCGGCGTGGCTGTAGATCTAACAATAGATGTTGCAGATGAATCCGGAAAAAATCCGGAGGACCAGCATGTTATGCGGCAGCTAGAGGCTAGCAAACGCGTGCTGACTGAGGTTAGGCGGGAGAAAAGCAATCTCCAGGACGCCAATATCAAGCTGAGCGTGGAACTAAAGGACGTCCGAGCCCAGCTTGCAGACTCCGAGAAGGAGAATAAGCGGCTTCGGCGCGGCATTTTCAGTAAGTGCTTGAACGAATCCTTTTAAAGGAGTTCGGCGAAGAAGCCGACTAACAACGTTATGTCTGTAGGTATGCTGACGGGTCGTCCCACGGAGGAAATGCCCGGGTCTACGGGTGATCTTCTATCCGAGCTCTCACATCTGCATGAACAAGTTCGACAGGTGATGCAAGGTGTTTCCCAGGCCTTGTGGCCATCTGTCTCCCTGCCAGAGGGTGTTGCGGAGCTTACGGAGAAGCTCAAGGGAGCACGACGGCGCTTCCGGTTATGGAAGATATCGGCCTGCCGACAAGGTGCCAGGGAAGCCTGGGCCATGGTGAAGACGTGGTATACCAAGGTAGACACAAATCACATGGCCGAGGTCGGACCTGTGGGACCCAACGGAAAAGAGATCCCCGTTAGCTTAGTTTATGGGCAAGTAGAATTAGCCGCAAAGTATTCCCAATAGGATTATAAGCTAGACCGCCTGTTGGATGGTATAGAAGAGGAATTTAGTTAGTCTGCATGACTATGTAATTAAAGTGACATGTATAATGCCTTCTAGCCGGATTGTAGATCATTTGTCTTGGCGGACCTTTTCGCTTCAACCTCGGGACCCGATAGTCCGGAGTGTATCCGAATATCTGCTCAGTTATATAAGAACCGGGGTATGCATGGAGACCAGGCGTAGGGGTCATTAGTGCTTGAACAGACAAGTGCCCAACTAGTTATGTTATATTACATGGGTAGTAAGAAACATCTTCCAGGGAGAATAGTTCCGTTAAGGGTTCCTTTCCCTGGGTAAGCATGCCCTAAAGTGCATATCCGGACTGCGATAGGAAACGCAGGAAAAACATCTAGGGGCAGATATGGACAATAAATAAAAATCATCTTTTGTTCACCGACCGAATATTCCCTTAAGAACGCTTGCTTTTGGCTTCACCCAGTCTAAGGTACACATCCGGCTGACCCGGCAGTAACAATTGCAGAGGTGCTCCCCTTATGCCCTAGCCGAATTAACGGGAACATAGGGCATAAATACAAGAGCCAGGCAACCCAGCTTGGCCAAAACTTAAGTCATATCAATGCATATAATGGCGAAAAAGGTACATGCGGAAGCATGACACATGTGCGGGGCCTGAGGCCTAGATAAATAATTAAGCTTCTGTGAAAGAAGCCCCCAGGTATGATGAGCGTAGCTAACGCATCTGTAATGTGCAAGCGAGGCACAAGTTGGACCTTGAAGGCCTAGAGAAAGAATAAAAGAAAGGAAGAAAGAAAAACAAGACAGATAATGTATATGCAAAAAATGGACAAAGGGAGGCGACGAACATAGAGTCCGGTGCTAGGCGTGGAATCTTCGGAGCATGGCCGCGTTCCATGGGTTCGGCTCGAGTCGACTAGTCGATGCATCCCGCAGTCGGTACGCTCCACCGGTCAAAACTTGGTCAATAATGAAGGGAGCTTCCCATTTGGGCCCGAGCTTGTTCTTTTTCTTATCCGGCAGGCGTAGAACTAGTTCGCCAACATTATAAGTTTTGGTTCGTACTTCTCTGCTTTGGTATCTGCGAGCCTGTTGCTGATAAAATGCGGAACGGGCTTTGGCTACGTCGCGCTCCTCCTCCAGGGTGTCCAGACTGTCCTGCCGATCGAGCTCGGCTTCTCTTTCTTCGTACATGCGCACTCGAGGTGAGTCATGAATTATGTCACAGGGCAAGACTACCTCTGCGCTGTACACCATAAAGAAGGGTGTATATCCGGTACTACGATTCGGCGTGGTCCGCAGCCCCCAGAGTACGAAGTCGAGCTCCTCTACCCAGTGTGCGTTAGACTCCATTAAGGAACGCACTAATCTGGGTTTAATGCCGCTCATTATAAGATCGTTTGCTCGCTCAACTTGACCGTTGGTTTGTGGGTGATAGACTGAAGCATAATCGAGCTTGATGCCCATTTTGCTGCACCAGAGTTTTACCTCATCGGCTGTGAAGTTTGTGCCATTGTCAGTGATGATGCTGTGGGGGACACCATAACGGTGTACAACCCCAGATATGAAGTCTATCACTGGTCCGGATTCGGCTGTTTTAACAGGTTTGGCCTCTATCCATTTGGTGAATTTATCCACCATGACCAGTAAGTATTTTTTCTTGTGGGTTCCCCCTTTAAGGGGTCCAACCATGTCAAGCCCCCAAACCACGAAGGGCCACATAATGGGGATTGTTTGGAGGGCGGTGGGTGGCATGTGGCTTTGATTTGCAAAGAGCTGGCAACCGGCGCAACGTTGGACCAAGTCCTGTGCATCTGCCCGGGCCGTTGGCCAATAGAATCCTGTACGGAAGGCCTTGCTTACAAGAGCCCGGGCTGCGGCGTGGTGACCACCGAGTCTGCCGTGGATTTCTGCCAAAAGGTTCCGCCCTTCCTCTTCGGAGATGCACCTTTGAAGGACTCCGGTAGTGCTTTTTTATACAATTCTCCCTCGTGGACCCTGTAGGCCTTAGATCGCCGCATTATGCAGCGTGCCTCATTTTGGTCCTCCGGAAGTTCCTGCCTAGTTAGGTAGGCCAGGAATGGTTCTGTCCCCGGGGCGATAATGGCCATTATTACGTGGGCTGAAGGTGTTATTTCGGTGGCGGAGCCTCTGATTGTGTCAGAGTTTTCGGTATTGGGCATTTTGGCCGGGTCCGGACTATTGTTACCGGTGTCCCCTTCCCATACTACGGATGGCTTGAACAGCCTTTCCAGAAATATGTTGGGGGGGACCGCATCGCGTTTTGCGCCAATGCGGGCGAGGATATCCGCTGCTTGATTGTTTTCCTGAGCCACATTGTGAAATTCGAGTCCCTCGAACCGAGCTGATATTTTTAGGATGGCGTTTCGGTAGGCCGCCATTTTCAGATCCTTAGCGTCAAAGTCTCCATTTATTTGGGATATTGCAAGGTTTGAATCCCCACGCACCTCCAGGCGTTGAATGCCCATGGAGACTGTCATCCGAAGACCATGCAACAGAGCTTCGTATCCGGCTGCGTTGTTGGAGTCTGTATACAATATTTGCAGTACGTATTGAACGGTATCTCCGGTTGGGGACGTCAGGACGACGCCAGCCCCTAGACCAGCCAGCATTTTAGAACCGTCGAAGTGCATGATCCAATTGGAGTATGCGCCGTACTCTTTAGGGAGTTCGACCTCCGTCCATTCGGCGACAAAGTTGGCCAATACTTGCAACTTAATCGCTCGTTGAGGTTTGTATGTTATGTCGAACGGGAGGAGCTCAATGGCCCATTTAGCAATCCAACCCGTAGCGTCGCGGTTGTTTATAATATCATTAAGTGGCACTTCCGAGGCTACTGTAACTGAACACTCTTGAAAGTAGTGTCGCAGCTTCCGGGATGCCATGAATACCACATAGGCTATCTTTTGATAATGTGGGTACCGTGATTTGCATGGAGTGAGGACAGTGGATACATAGTATACCGGCTTTTGAAGAGGGAATTTATGTTCGTCATCTTCGCGTTCGACGACGAGCACTGCGCTTACAATTTGATGAGTTGCCGCAATGTACTACAGCATTGGTTCGCCAATGTTTGGCACAGCCAGGATTGGGTTGGTTGCCAAAATAGCCTTTATTTCTTCCAATCCGGTTGTGGCAGCATCCGTCCACTCAAAGTGTTCGGTGCACCGAAGGAGGCGATAAAGGGGTAAAGCCTTTTCTCCTAAGCGGGAGATAAAGCGGCTTAGAGCCGCCACGCATCCAGTTAACTTCTGTATTTGTTTGAGGTCTGTTGGGGTAGCCAACTGTGACAAAGCTCAAATTTTGGCCGGATTAGCTTCAATACCTCTACTGGAGACAATGAAACCCAGGAGCTTTCCGGCCGGTACACCGAAAACGCATCTTTCCGGATTGAGCTTGATGTCGTATGTTCAGAGGTTGCCGAATGTGAGCCTCAAGTCGTCTATCAAAGAGTCGACGTGCTTGGTTTTGACAACCACATCGTCTACGTATGCCTCTATTGTTTTGCCGATTTGTTTCTCCAGACATGTCTGAATCATGCACTGATATGTTGCGCCGGAGTTTTTGAGCCCAAAAGGCATTGTGTTGAAACAGAAGGGACCGTATGGTGTGATGAATGCTGTTGCGGCTTGGTCGGACTCCGCCATCTTGATTTGGTCGCAACCGGAGTATGCGTCGAGGAAACACAATGACTCTTGTCCTGCGGTAGCATCGATAATTTGATCGATGCGGGGGAGGGGGAAGGGATCCTTTGGGCAAGCTTTATTGAGGTCCTTGAAATCGACACAAAGGCGCCAGGATTTATCCTTCTTTGGTACCATCACCGGGTTTGCTAGCCAGTCCGGGTGTTTTATCTCTCTGATGAATCCGGCCTCCAATAACTTGGCTAGTTCCTCTCCCATGGCATGTCTCTTAGGTTCGGAGAAACGCCGAAGAGCTTGCTTGACCGGCTTGAATCCCTTTAGGATATTGAGTCTATGCTCGGCCAGCCTGCGTGGGATTCCTGGCATGTCTGAGGGGTGCCAGGAGAATATGTCCCAATTCTCGCGCAGGAACTTTCGTAGTGCGGCGTCCACGACGGGGTTTAAGTGTGCCCCGATGGAGGCTGTTTTTGTAGGGTCCGTTGGGTGGACTTGGAATTTGACTATTTCATCCGCTGGTTTAAAAGAGGTGGCCTTGGATCTCTTATCGAGTATCACGTCGTCCCTGTCCACTGTGGAGCGTAGCATGGTTAATTCCTCGGCCGAGAGGGCTTCGGATAATGCCTCGAGGGCCAGTGCGGTTGTTTTGTTTTCAACACGGAGTGTTGTGTCCGGATCACTAGCGAGGGTGATGATTCCATTGGGCCCGGACATTTTGAGCTTCATGTACCCATAATGGGGTACATCTTGGAAGATCGTGAACGCCTCACGTCCTAAAAGGGCGTGGTATCCACTCCTGAACGGGGCCACTTGAAATGTAATTTCTTCGAACCTATAATTGTCTGGCGTACCGAATACCACATCTAGTGTGATTTTCCCACCGCATCGTGCCTCCCGACTTGGTATGATTCCTCTGAAGGTTGTGCTACTTTTCTTAATGCGGTTCCAGTCTATTTCCATTTTTTGAAGAGTTTCCTCGTAGATGAGGTTTAATCCGCTGCCGCCGTCCATGAGTACTTTGGTGAGTCGAAAGTCGTCCACAATTGGACTGAGGACCAATGCGGCTGGTGCTCGGGCTGTTCGGAATTTAGGTTCATCACTGGCATTGAAGGTAATAGTCGTGTCACTCCATGGATTTATTGCTGCTACGTGGCAGATTTCGACCATGCTGCGGAGTGTTCGCTTGCGCCTATTATTTGACGCAAATGTCTCAAAGACTGTTAACACCGTATTGTTATCCACGGGATGGTGTTCTGTGGCATTTGGGATAAGAAGATCCTCACCACTTTTGGCCACCTGCCGGAGTATCCAACATGCTCTAGGGCTGTGCGTTGGTATTGTGTCCGCTGTACTATGAATTTTGCAGGGTCCGTTAAGCCATCCCTCCAGTACGGTTCCATGCCCTGTAGAGGATTTTTGTTTCTTTGCAACTAGCTCGGGTGTCTTATGATAGTGCACCCTTTTACTTCGGACTGGGTGTGTATTTGGACCCAGATTATCCCAAAATTTTGTTTTGGTTTTCTAGGCGTTTTCCATCGCACAGTACTTTTGTACTATGGACGCCAAGTCAGTGAAGCGTGATATGTCACGGCGACTTAAGGTGTTAAGGATTCCCTTGTCCGTGCAATTATTGCAGAAAAGTGAGACTGCATCTTCCTCGTGACAGTCCTTAACCTTGTTCATCACAAGGAGGAATCTGGCCCAATAATGATGTACTGTTTCATGGGGTTCTTGCCTGATGTGTGAAAGATCATTTATGTCTGGGTGGGTGGGTGGATTTGAGTCCGAACCCCTACCCGATCTGAGATCCAGGGGCCGAGGAGTTTCCAATCTTGGAAATTCGGGTTCCGGAGTGTTACCCAATAAGTCTGGCCCGCTGCCTAATTCTAGGTTCAGGGCTTGGGTGGTGTCCTCCCGTAAGTGGGTATCTGGCTCGGGGAGCTCAGGAATCCGGACATAATTAGTCCTCAAAATAGAGGAAGAGTTGCCGCATTGTTCCTCCACCACCGCAACGTGATGGGTGACCGATGGAGAGTTAATCTCCCTTTGATTGGGCTTAAGCCAAATCCGATCATAGTCCGTAGCGACTCCCAAGGCGGCGATGTGATCCAAGAGTTTGTTTAGGGAAGAGAGCTCTATTGGCTCCATCTGCTTGGCTACTTCCGAGCCGACGTGGAGGCTGTTTTTGATGACCCGAGAAGTCATCGTCGGTGCAGCGGCCGAACGGGCAGTCATGACGAAACTGCCTAGCCGGAGAGTTTGGTCGAAAGCCAGAGCTCCCCCGGCGGTAATGTTTCTTTTAAAAATGAGACAAGGCATCTTTCCTTACGACGACGTCACAGAGGAACTCTCAATGAAAGCACCAATGTCGGTGTCAAAACCGGCGGATCTCGGGTAGGGGGTCCCGAACTGTGTGTCTAAGGCGGATGGTAACAGGAGGCAGGGGACACAATGTTTTACCCAGGTTCGGGCCCTCTTGATGGAGGTAAAACCCTACGTCCTGCTCGATTTATTCTTGATGATATGACTATTACAAGAGTTGATCTACCACGAGATCGGAGAGGCTAAACCCTAGAAGCTAGCCTATGGTATCATTGTATGTTATCCTATGGACTAAAACCCTCCGGTTTATATAGACATCGGAGGGGGCTAGGGTTACACAAGGTCGGTTACAAAGGAGGAGATATACATATCCGTATTGCCTAGCTTGCCTTCCATGCCAAGTAGAATCCCATCCGGACACGAGACGATGTCTTCAATCTTGTATCTTCATAGTCCAATAGTCTGGCCAAAGGATATAGTCCGGATGTCCGGATACCCCCTAATCCAGGACTCCCTCACCTCACTTTCATGAGATAAGTTAATTTTTTTGTACTGTGTCACCAAAATGCCAAGGCGCTGATGTCATTTTATTTTGGTTAAACTGCATAGACAATTATGAAGACAAGAGGAAAGGTCAAGAGTGGGCACCTCCTCCTCCGGTTGTTCTGTTGATTCGTTCGATCAAGTTTTTATGTTTGATCGATTATCAAGATTGGGATAGCAATTTTTAAGGTCCCCCCGAGTTCGAAATGATATTTACCTTGGAGGTACATGGTTTGCAATTTTTTTATACTATCATTAGTTAATAATGCTAGTTACCTTCAGACTTTTGTATTTGGTTTAATGCTCATGCACAGCTAGTATACCAATGCTGAAACTTGTTACCTTTACATTTTGTATTGTTAATTCTTATAGAAACCTTCTAGTTCTAGAGTTTATTAAAATATGTTCAGTAAAACCATTGTATTGTACCCTGTAATAAACTAACTACTCTACTGTTGCACTAGCCACTGGATTAGTGTATATTTGTAGTATTTGAATGGTGTTGCATTAGCGTATGGACATAAATAAAGTGTGGCATGCTTTCCCAGTTATGTGCTCAAGAAAACTACTACCTGTTTTTCTAAATACTAGACGTTTCGGTACTTTAAATTGAACCGTGAAAACGTCTTATATTGAGGAACAAAGGGTGTAGAGTTCACTCAAATTATCCCGGTAAAGCTAATCACGCCTTTGTTAAAATTAATGTTCATTATGTTATCGGAGGAGGTCTGTATGTTTGTCTCTAATGCCTGTCGACTACATACCTGACATCATGATGTAATGTTAAGTCATTTCCTTTTGTACAGTGTCACTGAATTGTCAAGGCGGTGATGGCATATTATTTTAGTAGAACTGCACAAAATTTGCTTAAAAGAAGAGGAAAGGTCAGGAATAGCTCAATTTTTCAGAAAAACTATGTATGCCTTCCTGACATCAGCCGTTGTTGCTTTATTTACTCGTTCAAACAGGTGGTTGGAAACAGTCTTGCTACCTTTTCCCATTAAGAAATTGGAATGCTTATATTTGTGAGTCTATGCTTCAACTAGTGCCACTTTTAGAGTAATCACACTTTCAATATCTATGCAAACACGGATGCTCGATTTTAGTGGAACTGCACAAAAAGTCCAACTGGTTCAACATTAGGAGCATGTTTCTTTCCAAACCTTTATATCCAATTGGTGGCAGTATGAGCTGTTCATTACGAAGGTACATTGTTTGCTACTATATTGCTACTCTTTTTGTACTGTCATTAGATAGTAATACTAGTGGTTTGCATGTGAATTTATTGGCAGGGTGGACCTACATTGGAGGTGCAGGACGGGATTCAATGATTGGATGCTCAATTTCGGTTGTATCGATTTCACCTCTTCCATCACTGCGAATGGATATCCATGGTCCGATGAAGAATAGGTGCTATATTTCTGCTCTGAACCAGTCAATCAGTTCAGTATGAAATTGTCTAGGGAAAAACATAACTGTATCAGATTGTCAAGTGCAGAACATGACAGATGCTAAGCGAAAGAGACATTTTTAAACCGAAAATACAAGGTGTGGTATACGTTTACTACCTGCTTGATATTTGTGCAGACAGAGATGTCTGCCCGTTGCTATTTGGCAAACAAACAAAGTGTCCGCAATTTTGGTTGAACTGCACAAGAGAATAGTATAGTCACTGCATGGAGTGCCATTTGAAAATAGACACGGAAAGATTGGATAGTCACTTCATGGACTGCAGAAAAGTAGTACTGTACTTGTCGATGTCAAAACCGGCGGATCTCGGGTAGGGGGTCCCGAACTGTGCGTCTAAGGAGGATGGTAACAGGAGGCAGGGGACACGATGTTTTACCCAGGTTCGGGCCCTCTTGATGGAGGTAAAACCCTACGTCCTGCTCGATTTATTCTTGATGATATGAGTATTACAAGAGTTGATCTACCACGAGATCGGAGAGGCTAAACCCTAGAAGCTAGCCTATGGTATGATTGAATGTTGTCCTACGGACTAAAACCCTCCGATTTATATAGACACCGGAAAGGGCTAGGGTTACACAAGGTCGGTTACAAAGGAGGAGATATACATATCTGAATTGCCTGGCTTGCCTTCCATGCCAAGTAGAGTCCTATCCGGACATGAGACGAAGTCTTCAATCTTGTATCTTCATAGTCCAACAGTCCGGCCAAAGGATATAGTCCGGCTGTCCGGGGACCCCCTAATCCAGGACTCCCTCAGTAGCCCCTGAACCAGGCTTTCAATGATGATGAGTCCGGCGTGCAGTATTGTCTTCGGCATTGCAAGGCGGGTTCCTCCTCCGAATACACCACAGAAGAATTTGAATACAAGGATAGCGTAAGAACCTGCAAAATAAGTTCCACATACCACCATAGAGAGAATAATATTTCCACAAATCTAATCCGCTGACTTGTTTTGGCAACATGACATTATGCCATGTCCCGGTGATTATTCGATCCGTTTCCCTTAACTAGCCCCGCACATAACGTGAGGCAGTTTTTTGACACGTCTTGTCAAAGCAGAGATCGTGCCCCCTTTATTACGGGATTCGCATTAATACGGGCATGGGTAACCCGACCACGCCTAGGACTCCGAGATTTTAGGCAAGTCCCAAACGGCCACGAGGAGGACGCTTGATATTTACCCTCTTTATAAAGGGTCAAGGCTTTTACTTTTTTCCTCCCGTGCTCAGTCGAATCCCTCCCCCGCCTCGAGTTCTAACACTCAAAGGCTAGGTCAGGTGCTTCGGATCTTCAATCATGTCCGGACCCAGCCTCTAGGGCCGGTGGATGCCCTCCTCCGTTACGGAAGAGGATATCAAGAAGTTGAGGGAGGCAAGATACCTGACCGCCGAAGTCTCACATTGCCTGCCCGCCCGAGGGCAGGTTGTCCCTACTCCTGAACCCCATGAAGATGTCGTGTTCATCTCCCACTTCCTCTGAGGACTAGGCCTCACTCTGGATCCCTTCGTAAGGGGTTTGATGTTCTATTACGGGCTTGATTTCCATGATCTAGCCCCGGACTCCTTTCTCCACATCTCAACATTTATTGTCATATGTGAGGCCTTCCTCCGCATTACCCCTCACTTCGGCCTGTGGCTCAAGACCTTTGATGTGAAGCCAAAGACGGTCGAGGGGCAGTATGCAGCGTGCGGGGGTGCATTAGTAAGCAAGATTGCTGGAGCTCCGTGGCCAAAAGGTTCCTTTCCAGAGGTGTCCGGATTATGGCAACGGGAGTGGTTCTACATCACTGCTCCCAGAAGTGCCAAGTGGGTAGCTTGCCCCGCCTTTCGCTCGGGCCCTCCACCACAACTGATGTCATGGATCAGCAGGGGGCTGAGCTGGGGTCCAGCCAAGGATGTGCCCATACTGCAGAGCCACATCCGAGATCTCTTCGAGGGAGATTTTAGTTTGGTTATGTTAGTGCAAGTCATGCTGGTTCATCAAGTCCAGCCTTGCAAACGCCGGCCCCTCCGTTTGTGGGAATTCAACCCCGAAGGACTGCGCGCTGTTCAGAATTTCCTCGGCCTGATGCACGAGTAGATGAACAAATCATTCTTCGAACCCCAAACAGAGTGTCCGGATACTACCGAGGATGTGGGCCTGAGCAGCAACCACACTGCCGACCAAGTTAGTAATCCTATAGCCAAACACACCGTCTTTTGTTTATCATGACGTCATTCTGAGAAATCGCTCTCTGACCAGGACTGGCTAACAAAGGCGAAGATGATTCGATGTTCGGCCCCCCTTCCCGAGGGTTTGGACAATCCGGTACTGAAAAAGATGCTCGAGCTAGCACCTTGCCCGGAGCCCTCAAAGGAAGATAAAGGGGGGAATAATGAGGGCGAAAGTGGTCCCCCATCGCTACCAATTCCAACCGAGGGAATGAGTGTCTCCGTGAGGGTGGATAACCAAGGGGAAGAACCTGACCTTCTCTCGCTCCGGGGAAGGAAGAGGACTGCCTCTGAAGAACCGGAAACCAAGGCTTCCAAATGGGAGAAGAAGTCTCTAGAGGTTCCTGCCCTGGAAGGTGCTCTTGCCGCACAAAGCCCGAGCGGGGATCAGCCCTCTAACAAGTCGTAAGTGATCAAAATCTACTTAATAGTAGAGATATTCTACCTTACTTCTGAGGAAAATAACCGAAGCATTTATCTTGCAGTTCGGATCTTAGCCCTTCTCAACAGAGCTTGTCTTCAGGGCAACTTCTTCCGGAGATGATGGAGAGCGAAACGCCTCCCCCGGACTCCCCCGCTCAAGAAGTGGGCGACCTTGAAGTGTCGTCATGGAGGGCCTCTCCAGATCCGGTGAGGCCAGAAGATAATCCTATAGTCACCCGAAGTCCCCAGCATCCGGCTCTTGAAGAGGGCACACAAAAGAGTCCGGTGCCGTTTGGTATGCGGTCAGACGCACTGAGGGATCTGCTGAAGCGAGCGACCATCTTGGAAGAACACCGTACGTTGATGGGTACGGTGATGGAAAGGATTTTGTCCGCTGAAAGTGGGTTGCACGATGCCTTTATGAGTCTACTAACGGGCTTTGAGGTACGTAAAATGATATACTTTTGTGATAGTACCGCACATTTTTAGGTGTGCCCTATGTAGATAGTAACCCCTGAGACTCTGGTTGTCACCGAGAACGGTGGCAAATAAAGGATCGTAGTCCCAGGTAGTAACCATACCGCCTTTATGTGCAGGTAGTGGAAGCTCCGGTGGCTAGCCGGACTCATGAGTTTGCCGAACTAAAGCGGCAACTGGATGTGGCGGATGGTGACATCGAGCTTGTTAACAAGCGGCTTGACGAGGCACGGGGTAAGTGATATTTTCTGGTGAATGTCACACAGTAAGAGCAGCGTGATGCCAGTATCTTTAATATGTTGTGACTACAGATGGAGCTGCCACCATGGAGACCCTTCGAGCAGAACTTGCCCGGGCCAAAGAACAAGCAAGGAGTAGTAATGCGGCTGCTTTAAAGGCAGCCAAAGAGTTAAGAGCCAAGAAGGCCGCGCATTGCGAGAGCAAAGAGAAAACGGCCAAGATGGCTGTAAAGTTGAAAGACACTGCCGACCGTTGCCAGTTCCTTGAGGAAGAAAACTGAGCGAAGGCAACGGACCTTGAAAAGGCCGCGATGGCGACCAAAGACACCCGTTCTGCCATGAGAGCGAAGAAGGAGGAGCTGCGTGAAGCGTGTGACATTGTGGCTGGGAAGCCCTTTTTGCTGCGGAGGAAGCTCGGAGATCCGCGGTATGCCCCTCTGGATCGGCTGTCAAGTTCGGTAGACGCATATCTAGACTTGGCAGCGAGCGCTGTCGATGCGGCCGAATACTTCCGAGATCAAACAAATCATGAAGTGGACAAGCTGTTCTGGTCGCAGTTTAACGTTCCAGAGCGTCCGCTTCCATTGACCGATCAGCTAGCCGAATGGGCCGAACTTAATAGGTTGTCCGGACTCGCCATGAGGTCTTTCATGGATCAACTGTGGCCAGAAAGGCCAAAGCCGAACAGTTATTTTAGCCTGGTGCAGCAGTTCCTTGGTGCGGTGCTGCGCATCAATGCGATGAAGAGGTCCGCATGCATAGAAGGCTCGCGGATGGCCCTTGCCCATGTCAAAGCATACTGAGCGTAGATGGATGCTACCACTGTCGCGGCGCAGGGTTCGGCCATAGGCCGAGTGGGTGCCGAGCACTATTTTGAAGAAGTTCTTGAGGGTGCTCGTTTGATAGAGGCCCAGTGCTCGAAGAATATTATGTTTGAGTGACATGTATTCCCATTTTGAAAACAATGTTTTATTAAATTTATCAAGGCTGTGTTTATACTTTTTCCCAAAAGTTTTGTGATGCCTCCTGTGCGACCGTTTATGTATATATGTATATAACCTGAAAGATTGCAGTCGTCGGCTTCACCCCCCACGCATACAATGCGGGGGTGTTCGCAGAAGACGCGTATTCACACTTAATCCAACGTCTTGGTCCTAGTAAGGAGGTGATAGCGCAGCGAACTAGGAAACCGGACTATAATGCTTTAACACTTTAACTTAGCCATAAGAGTTTGATAGTGGGGCTACTATATAGCCCTTGGTGGCTCCGCACTCGCCCGGATTTGGGGTGCGTACATGCCTGACCGGGAAACAGCCCTTCGTTAATGCGGAGGAATCTCGAAGATTCCGATAGGTCATCGCGTGGTTGACTAGTCTCATGCTATATCATGACAGTCAGTTTTCGGCTTTCTCTACTGAGGTGCTCGTCCGGATGAACCAGGGCACAATTGGAGTAGTTGTCCTGGTGCCGCCTTAGCCGATAGAGCGGAACGTAAGGCAGCAAAACACAGGAGCCGGGCAAACCCAACATTTGACCAAAGACATGATTCGGAGCTGATGCATATAAGGCCAAAATCGCGACGCCGAACACTCCCTAAGGTATTCGGTCTTTATGGTCTAAACCGGGTCTAAACAGTACCCTTTGTAATAAGCCCCTAGTGTCTAGGTACGTGCATTATTCTGGCGTGGCCACATGCCAAGACGTCAGCATCCTTCTCGGTTGTACTGAAAATCCGAGGGATGTAGATCAACAAGAGACAGTAAAAAAGGTTTACGCAGGGTCTTAATCTACAAAGAATCCTTGGAACGGGTCCCTGCTGCACGTTTGCGCCTGTGTCTCCGTTGTGCCATATTCTGGACGGGTTTAGCACGATGGTCATCTGAAAAAGAGAGGAACTTCATTGAAAAGTTGCCATGCGAAAGTTAAGTTATACTAAATAAACAATATACAGTTGAAAATGAGTGAAGGTGAGCCTTATTGCCACTTTTGCACGCGCGTTGAGCCCCTTGTATTGTAATAGGGGTATAGCTGTCAAACCTGTATTAATTACATATAGCTGAGCCGGACTCGTCTAGCCGTGTTTGTGGTCTTAACGACCTGTCAAATGCTTGAGTTGGTGAGGCCGTTTAGTGTGCGGTGGCCAAGGCGGCCGCACCGTCTTCGGCGCGCAAGGAGCGCTCAATATTTCCATTTACTGTAATGATGCCACGTGGATCGGGCATCTTGAGCTTGAGGGAAGCGTAATGCGGTATTGCGTTAAAGTGAGCGAAAGCTTTGCGTCCAAGTAGTGCTTGATAGCCACTTTGGAACGGAGCGACGTGGAAGGTTAAATTTTCGCCGCGGAAGTTATCGGGGGAGCCGAATATAACCTCTAGTAGCAGGGAGCCCCTGCAGTGAGCCTCCGGGCCTGGCGTTACTCCTTTAAAGGTAGCATTGCTGCGGAAATTTTTTGTTGCGTCTATCCCCATTTTGCGGACTGTGTCCTGATATATCAGATTTAAACTGCTGCCACCGTCCATCAGGACTCAGGTGAAGTAGTATCTGTCAATTATTGGATCTAATACCAAGGCAGCCCATCCCGCATGCCGGATACTTGCCGAGTAATCCCGATGGTTGAAGGTGATCGGTTGGGACGACCAGCGGCGGAGCTCCGCGGTGATAGGCCCTGGGGCATGTTCCTCTAAGGGTGCCGCTTAGTTTCTCCCTTTTATCACGTGTAACACGTTGACTATTTTAACTTCTAGTGGGAATTTCTTCTGTTCCCCTTTGCTTTGATTGCGAGGCTCATCCTCGTATTCACTTGGTGTATCCTGCCCCTTGTGTTCGGCGTTGAGCTTGCCGGACTGTTTGAAGACCTAGCATTCTCTGTGGGTGTGATTTGTAGGTTTATCTGGGGTGCTATGGATCTAACATATTTGATCCAGAATTTTGTTTAGGCTGGACAGTTCTTCTCTGTTGCCTTTGGAGGGCGGCTTCTGCTGGCCTGGCCGAGAGCTTCTAAATCCGGCGTTTACTGCCGTGCTCTTCGGGCTGTCTTCCTTATTCCGGTGCTAGTTCTTGCTACGTCGTGATTTCCCGTTTCCATCCCTGACTTCGGATGTACTTGGGTCGCTGGTGCTGCCTCTAGCTAACCAGCTGTCCTCGCCCGTGCAAAAACGGGTCATGAGGCTTATTAATGCTGCCATTGTTCTCGGCTTTTCTTGACCGAGGTGTCTGGCAAGCCATTCGTCTCGGATGCTATGTTTAAAAGCTGCTAAGGCATCGGCGTCCGGACAGTCGACTATTTGGTTCTTTTTAGTGAGGAACCTGTTCCAAAGCTTTTGGGCTGACTCACCGGGCTGTTGAGTTATATGACTTAAATCGTCTGCATCCGGTGGTCGGACATATGTCCCTTGAAAATTTGCTCGAAAGGCGTCTTCGAGCTCTTCCGAGCTTCCGATGGAGCTTTCAGGGAGGCTTTTAAGCTAGTGCCGAGCTAGCCCTTTGAGCTTGAGGGGTAAGTACTTGATGGCATGGAGATCATCTCCTCGAGACATATGGATATGGAGGATGTAATCCTCAATCCAGACCCCAGGGTCTGTTGTTCCGTCGTACGCCTCTATGTTTACGGATTTGAATCCCTCTGGAAATACATGATCCAGCACCTCATCGGTGAAACATAGAGGGTGTGCGGCACCCCTGTATTTGGGTGTACCGTGGTATTCGGATGTTTGTTTGTGTCACATTGTATGTTGGAGCGCGCCTGCATGGTCCATAGATGGATCTGGTTGCGCCGTCCTTTTGATGCGAGCCCTTACGTGGATCGCGTACTGGTTTATGTGCGGCGTCGATTGCCGCTTTATGTTGGCTATGAGGTTGTCTATCCGACCGGATAACCGTTTTATTTTTTAATTGTGGAGGATGTAAGGCCTCCTCGTCGAATTCAGGTAGCAACTTTCGCTTCAGATAGCTCTTGGTGTGGCGATTACTACCGTACATCGCTGCTGTGTTGAGTACTTCACTCCATTTGATTTTGAGTGTGTCTTGTGCAGCCTTAGGCCTTTGCTTCTATTTTTTCAGACTCCTCGCCGTGGCAACAAGCCTTTGGTGGGCATTATGTTGCTCCTGGCGCCTGGCCAGTGTGATGTCGTTCGAACTGTTATCTTCGACAGGGTTGGGTTGTTCGGCTTGATTTTCCGTGTTGCCGTGGTCGGGCAATGGTTCACCCTGCTCTAACGCTGGGTCTATGTGATCGTTATTTCTGCCGAGGCGGGATTTGGAGCGGCGTTTACGCCACCGCTTTGACTGCTGCTCGAGGGAACCACCCTTCGCTGCATCCTTCCGTTCCTTGTCATTATTTTCGTTGGGTGCGTCCACCATGAATACGTCATGTGATGAAATGGGCATCCAGTGCGCTGTGGGCAGTGGTTCCTCTTCGCCTGCCGCATCGTCGTCCATACCGTCGATGTCTTCAGAGTCGAAGTGGAGCATGTTGGTTAAGTCATCGACGGTGGCTACTAAGTGGGTGGTGGGTGGGCGGTGAATTTCTTCGTCATCAGCATCCCAATCCTGCCGGACGTAGTTCGGCCAGGATCCTTCTGACAAGGAAAGAGACCTTAGTGAGTTCAATATGTCGCTGAAGGGCGAGTGATGAAAAATATCTGCGGAGGTGAACTCCATGATCGGCGCCCAATCGGATTTGATAGGAACGGGCGCAGGCGGTTCGGAGTCCTTGGCCGGAGAAGGATCCGGCAATTTTGCAACATGGCTCTCGTGAAGGGTAAGGTCGATATTCGGCTCGATCACCGCAGAGGGTATGGCCTCCGTGACGGGGTCTATCCTCCGCAGAGGGTCAGAGCGGCTGCCGATGCGATCTCCTGAATACGGTCCGATGGTAGAGCTAAATCGGACTCATCGTGACCGCGTGGCGCACAAGGCAGGGGCTTGAATCCGTTAAAGATCAAGTCTCCGCGGATATCAGCCGTGTAGTTTAAGCTTCCAAACCTGGCCTGGTGGCCAGGGGCATAACTTTCGATCTGCTCCAGATGGCCAAGCGAGTTGGCTCGTAGTGCGAAGCCGTCGAACACGAAGATCTGTCCGGGGAGAAAAGTCTCACCCTGGACTGCATCGCTATCGATGATCGTAGGAGCCATCAAGCCTAATGGCGACGACACATAGGAACTCTCAATGAAAGCACCAATGTCGGTGTCAAAACTGGCGGATCTCGGGTAGGGGGTCCCGAACTGTGCGTCTAAGGCGGATGGTAACAGGAGGCAGGGGACATGATGTTTTACCCAGGTTCGGGCCCTCTTGATGGAGGTAAAACCCTACGTCCTGCTCGATTTATTCTTGATGATATGAGTATTACAAGAGTTGATCTACCACGAGATTGGAGAGGCTAAACCCTAGAAGCTAGCCTATGGTATGATTGTATGT
Organism: Triticum urartu; assembly: GCF_003073215.2. Lineage (NCBI taxonomy): Eukaryota > Viridiplantae > Streptophyta > Magnoliopsida > Poales > Poaceae > Triticum > Triticum urartu. Next base: position 278,285,705 of record NC_053022.1, read on the forward strand.
TGTCCTATGGACTAAAACCCTCCAGTTTATATAGACACCGGAAAGGGCTAGGGTTACACAAGCTCGGTTACAAAGGAGGAGATATACATATCCGAATTGCCTGGCTTGCCTTCCACGCCAAGTAGAGTCCTATCCGGACACGAGACGAAGTCTTCAATCTTGTATCTTCATAGTCCAATAGTCCGGCCAAAGGATATAGTCCGGCTGTCCGGAGACCCCCTAATCCAGGACTCCCTCAGTAATATTTATTGGCCAACACTAGGTGCTTCATTGCTCTAGTCTGATTATACAATGGGCATCATTTTGCCCAAGTTAAAGTTTGTATTCCAAAAATAGTCTCACGGTGTGATCGAGAGAAGACCAAATCATATTGCAGTGGATGTTCCTCCATCATGTGTGGTTCATTCTCATGGTTCCAGCTGTTGGTGAAACCACTTACGTTTGCAAGAGGAATTGCAGACTTCACAAACAAATTTGTCTTTCAGTCTGTACTGAATGTTGGCCAAGAGAAGCATCCATGTTAGTAGGAAGAACAGATGTTTTTTCTAGATCTTTTCTTTTGGAGCTACATATTTGTATATGATCTGTGAATCATTGAGATGCATTAACATGTTGATCTTATGTATGGGAATCGTACTAGTTAGTTTTAGTTGCGACGCAAGATCCGAAGTTTAAGCCTAATTAATTCCAGCTATTTAAGTGGCTGCATGCATGCCCTCGGCTGCGACTCATTGCATGCTGCTTTGCGTACTGCCTGCGAGCGATTCTGAGCGCCTGCATGCAGCCGGCCGTAATTAAGGTAGCTAACTGATACGGAAAACGATACGCTTTAATTGTTGCGGGCTTTTTAAATCCGTGGAATCATTATTGACAAGCAGGGAGATGATTCGAGTGCACTCGTTTGACCGCCATGCCAGCGTGCGACCTAGACGGGATGGGACGGCACAGTCATAATTTCAGTTTCTCTAGTTTTCCACGGCAAGCTAGCGCGCTAAGTCATTATGCATTGAATTCCGATGACCGTCGCGCTACCCTCCGCCTATAAGTACTGTTTCCCGGCCTTCTCTGGTGCCACCGTAACCCAACTCGCCATATCCTCATAAGCCCCCACCGGCCCGACGTCACTCGCCACGTTCGCCATGCCCCCGCCCGTCCGCGGTAGGCGACGCCGGAGGCGGTCACCACCGGAACTAGTGTTCGGGTTTTCACCAGAAGGCAGACGGAGGGAGGAGGCATTCTATCTGTCTTTAGATGGCAATGCGGAGATCGAGGAGTTGTTGGAGCGCGACCGCATGGCAAAGGAGCAGGAGTTCTTGGAGCCCGACCGCCTGGCGGAGGAGCAGCGTATCGCCGATTTGCACCGCCGACGGGACATGGAGCAGCAGCGCACCGACGCTCTGAGTCGCAAGCAGAGCGCCCGCAACTAGCCCGACTACATGGAGTCTGGCGCCCGGGAAATAGCCCTGGAGGCTATCGGGCACGCACGCGTTCGCGGCGCCGGCTTTTACTACCGGCTCGTCAAGTGGGTTTCCCGCTTAGAAGCCGAAGCTTCGGTGGACCACGCCGACATGGAAAGGGCCAACGCGTGTGAGCAATGCGCCCTATCGCACCTCTGGCAAGTCTGAGGCGAGGCGGAGGACACCGGTGCAGGCGTTTAGCGTGCACCGCAGATGACGACCAGCATTGTCTAGTTAGCTAAGAGTAAGTTAGTACTTGTACGCTACTAGAGTATTAGTGGGAGTAGATAGTTAACTTGGCTATGATGGTTGTGAACGTGGAAGTTCAGTACTCTATATGTGGATCAGGCCTGTTACTTTGCTCTGAATGTTGAACTTTCTGTTTGAACGTATGGAATGGGCTGTTATTTTTTTAAATGGGTTGTATTTGTCCTCCACGGGTTTAGAGGCTGACTTGTGGGCCTAGCAAGTTGACGCGTACACAATTAGGAGATGATTGTACATGGAGAGGATGACAGCAGGGACCCGCCAAGGTCATGGCAGTACACAAGCAGGTGCCTCCTTATTTCAAGCCAATAAAAAATGGCTCCTCCTAGTGGATTTCTGACATCTAGGTCCCATGCCATTGTCAACGTAGTCAATAAACGAGAGAATTGCACAACGAGCGGCTGACACCAGGGACCCAGCAGCTCGCCCAACTATTTTTGTTTTGGGTTAATTTGATAAATGCCACTCCAAATCTGGTGTATCCGAGAAATGCCACTGCAATTTCCAAACTTTGAAAAATGCCATTTCTAGTAGCATTTTTTGAAGTCTGGAATGGCGTTTTTCAAAGTTTGCAAACTGCAGTGGTGTTTTTCAAAGTTTGCAAAAATTGCAGTGGCATTTTTCAAAGTTTGGAAATTGCAGTGGCATTTTTATGAATTGCCATAATTGGAGTGGCATTTATCTAATTTGTTTTTGAGACGGAAGCAGGGTGTCAACTGGGCTGTGCGGGACACTCTGGCCTGTCTAGACAGCCTTTTCTTTTATGTTTACCACAGACCAGCCCAGTAGTTTTTTTCTTTCTGAAAATGGTAGCCTAGTTTTTTGTGATTTGTCAAGTAAGTCGCTTTATCAGGCCTGTTGGGCTGCAAATCTTTCAAGACGAGGAGAGCTTCATTCGGCTGGCCGAGAAAATGGCCTATCAGTAATGAGAAATGGGTTGTATATTTTTAAAACACATCAACCGGCAATTAGTTTCAAATATCTTTTTTTCATTTCGAGATTTTAAATTGCATTGATTTTTATGCGTGGACAATCTATTGGATTTTATATTGACATACATTTATTTTTAAAATCAGTCTGAATGTGACTCAAAATTTTGGGATTAAAAACAGTTCAGACCGCACCGACATATGCATAATTTCGTATAATTGTTTAACCGTGGCCACAATATGGGCTGTAATGCTAACAAAAAGAATATGGGCTCCAAAAAAACCTGTAAGAATTAGCAAATGGGCTGTAAATTATTTGAAATAATGGCAGTTGGGATGTATGCTGTTTTCCACAGAGTTGAGGCTTTCCACAGATGGCATGTATATTGTTGGATGTCCATCCAACGGCCGTCGTGCTTCTTCAATCTCTGCTCTTCCTGCTCCAGCCGCTCAAACAAGCGCCGGCGGGACTACCTTCTCCCTCCTCCCCGCGGCCGGTTGTGCTGCCGCGCGGGCCTCACCGCCCCATCGTACTCCCATCGCTAGCCTAGCCATCCCTCTACTCACCCACACCTGTTGTTATTCTCCGGTGATGGCAGACGAACCAGTAAACCCTCGTACAATCATACTCCCCTCCGCGTGGGAAACAAAAACAACTACCGAGTCTTCCCTGCCTCCGTGTCGTTCCCTTCCTAGGCCTCACCGTCGTCCACCGCCCTGGTGCTCTTGGCGTGGCGTGGTCAACGTGGTCAACGACCGACATGCATCTGAAGTGGACTGTACGTGGAGAGGCTGACAGCTAGGTCCACGGCCGCACGCAAGGAAATGCCTCCTTATTACGCGCAAAATAATGATTCCTCCACCTAACATCTGGGACCCACCGAAAGGGCCTCTGTATTTCGTGAAAAAAATGTTACCGCCACTGACAGCTCGGACCCACCAGCTATATCTTCGCACGCAAGGAAGTGCCTCCTTGTTACGCACAAAAAAATGAATACTCCCCCTGCTAGCTGGGACCCAGTATAGTGGGCCTACTAAGTTGACGGGGACGAAGGGCTTTGTCAACTTAGTCAATATGCATGATTCTAGCTCGACTGGCCATATGATGTCCATCCAACGGCCGTAGTGCTTCTTCAACCGCTGGTCTTCTTGCCCCAGCCACCGAAAGCAGCGCCGGTCGTGCCGCCTGCTCCTGCCTCCCGTGGCCGGCTATGCTACCGCGGAGGCCTCACCGCCCCCATACTACTCCCACCACTGGCCAGGCCATCCCTCCACTCCACTCACCCACACCCCCTGTTATTCTGCGGCGACAGCGCAGCCGAACCAGTGAACCCTCGTACTCCTCTCCGTGTGGGCATCCACTGCCGCGTCTTCCCCGGCTCTGCGTCGTCCCCTTCCTAGGCCTCGCCATCGTCCACCACCGTGGTGCTCTCAGCGCGGCGTGGTCAATGTGGTCAATGACCGAATTCCATCGGAAGAATACTGTACATGGAGAGGCTGACAGCTGGGTCCACGGCAGCCGCAAGGAAGTGCCTCCTTATTACACGGAAAATAATTATTCCTCCACCTGACAGCAGGGACCCACCGGACGCCCACCAGTATTTTGCGAAAAAAATGTTTGCCCCTAACTACTGGGACCCACCCTACGGGGCACCGTATTTCGCGAAAAAAAATCGTTCCCCCTGCTGTCAGCTCAGACCCACTGGAAGTTCCTCCTTATTACGCACAAAAAATATGAATACCCCCCTGCTAGCTGGGACCCACCTTGGTGGGAGGCTGACTTGTGGGCCTACTAAGTTGACGGGGACGGAGGGCTTTGTCAACTTAGTCAATATAAATGATTCTAGCTCCAGTGACCGTACGATGTCCATCCAACGGCCGTAGTGCTTCTTCAACCTCTGGTCTTCTTCCTCCAGCCGCCCAAAGCAGCGCCAGTCGTGCCGCATGCTCCTGCCTCCCGTGGCCGGATGTGTTGCCGCGGAGGCCTCACCACCCCCTACTATTCCCACCGCTGGCCAGGCCGTGTGATGACGGCAGCCTCACACCGCAGCCGAACCAGTGAACCCTCGTACTCCTCTCTGCGCGGGCTTCCACTGCCGCGTCTTCCCCGGCTCCGCATCGTCCCCTTCCTAGGCCTCACCATCGTCCACCGCCCTGGTGCTCTAGCCGCGGTGTGGTCAACGTGGTCAAGGAACGACTTCCATCAGACATGGACTATACGTGGAGAGGCTGACAGCTGGGTCCATGGCCGCAGCAAGGAAGTGCCTCCTTATTACACGGAAAATAATGATTCCTCCACCTGACAGCTGGGACCCACCAGACGGGCCACTGTATTTCACGAAAAAAACATTTCCCCCTGACTGCTGGGACCCACCAGCTACATCTTCGCACGCAAGGAAGTGCGTCCGGGCAAAAAAACGATTCGCCCCCCTGACTGCTGGGACCCACCAGCTACATCTTCGCACGCAAGGAAGTGCGTCCGGGTAAAAAAAATGATTCGCCCCCTAACTGTTGGGACCCACCAGCTACATCTTCGCACGCAAGGAAGTTCCTAACAGTCGGAATCCACCTGGTCGAAGCGTACGTAGCATTGTCATTCTGGTCGCGAATGTGTACGTACATATATACTAGTGGATGTAGAGGCGCGCACATTTCATTGTAGGGGCACGTACGTGTCGTAGTAGAGGCGCGCACGTAGCATGTAGACGTACGTACAGCGGCCAGGGTGCAAGAAAGAAAATATGGTCACGTATGTGTACATATGGGCGGGGTCTCGTGTACATGGCTGGGTCGGAGCGGAGAAACAGCGTCGTCGTCGTGTTCATGGGGAGGCAACGGAATGCATCATGTTCATGGGGAGGCAACGGAATGCGTCGTGTTCATTGGGAGGCAACGGAACACGTGGGAGCCAACCGACTGGGTCGGAACGGAATGCATGGTCGTGTTCATCGGGAGGGCTTGGACGGAACAGGCGATGGAAACGAGGCATGGCATACCGCACAACGGAGGAAACGGACCTCCTACATTCGGAACAGGGTCCTATTAATCGGGAGGGGTCTGGCGTACCGCATAACGGATGAAACGGACCTCCTATGGTCGAAATGGGGGTCCTGTTGATCGGGAGGGGTGTGGCATACCGCAAAACGGAGGAAACGGACCTCCTATGGTCGAAACGGGGGTGCTGTTGATCGGGAGGGATGTGGCGTACCGCAAAATGGACGAAACGGACTTGTGTTGGAGCGCCACGGTCGAAACGGGGGTCATGTTCATCGGGAGGGGTGTGGCGTACCGCAAAACGGGACTCCACGGGATATTGTTCATCTCCACCGTCGACCTCCTCCAGCCTCCACGGGCTCCTGTTCATCCAGCCTCCACCGCGTGCTACTCCACCGGCTACTGTTCAACCAGCCCTCCACGGGCACCCCTCCACTGTCTATTGTTCATCCAGCCCTCCACACCACGGGGTCCTGTTCAACCACCCCTCCATGGTCACCCCTCCACCGTCTACTGTTCATCCAGCCCTCCACCACACCACGGGGTCATGTTCATCCAAAGGCAACGCCACCGCCCACTGTTCATCCAACCCCCCTGCAACGCTCACTGTTCATCCCAGAGGAAGCATCGATCGGCTTCAGTTAGCAGCAGTAGCAAAGGAATTAATCGATCAGGTTCAGTTAACAGCCATCGGTCGATCGCTCGGGTTCAGTAACACGTAGCCTGTAGTGCAATCACTCGGGTTCAGTTAGAGCCCAACGCCTCGCTCGGGTTCAGTTAGAGCCAACGCCTCGCACACATGCGCGTACGTGTATGAGAGAAACGCGCATCGCTCGGCCCCCGACCTCCCATAGTAACCGGGAACTTCCCAAAATTTTCCTCGCCCTTGCTTCTACCACGGTTTTTTCCATCATGGACGGCCGAAAGAATGTCATGCAGCTGCGTCTCCGGCCCACCCAGGACGAAAAGCCCATTTTCTATCATGATTTTTTGTCATAGAAGTAGGAGCCCACCACATCTATGATGATACCGAGTTTTGTCACAATTATCGTCATAGAAGTGTCATATGTATGACAGAAAAAAATTTCGTTTGGCCCTAAATGTCACGGATGTGTCTTTTTTTGTAGTGTACTTCCTTTAAGGATTCCCCTCCCCAAGGACGGGCGATGCAGACGTGCAACAGGAGGTCCAAAATAACATTTTGTGGACCATACTCTTTATTCGGAGCCTATAATATCCCCTTTTTTCCTCTGATCCTGACCCCGAGCATGTCAAATAGCCGAGTTCACTGTCCTTCTTTTTTATTTGTTATAATATATACATAAATTTATCATTGGCACAACGCTCCGTTCTCATTAAGTCTCATCCGAACTGATCTTTCATACTCCTTCAACAATAAGTACGGCCTTAACGGCTGCTCTGCAGATACACCTCGGCATACCCTACCAGGGGCTCGACATGGGAACGAATGAGCTGCCAGTAAAAGTCCAAACAGCTCTATAGCGTACTTCGGCGTCGCAAGTTTGGCCTTATATGCATCAGCTCCGATTCATTGTCTTGGGTCAATAGTTGGGTTGCCCGGCTCCTTTGTTTGCTACCCTACGTTCCGCCCTATCGGCTAGGGTAGTAAAGGGAGAACTACTGCAATTGTACCCTGGCCTAGACCGGATGAGCACCTCAGTAGAGAAAGCCGAAAACTGACTGTCATGATGCGGCGAAAGTTGGTCAACCACTTGACGACTTATTGGAATCCTTAGCGATTCTCCGTGTAACACGAAGGATCTTTTTCAGATCAGATATGCAAGGCACCACACGCCGCATACACACCAGGGGATATGTCGTAGCCCCACCATAAAAATCTTATGGTTAAGTGAAAGTGTTAACGCCTTATAGTACGATTGCCTAGTTTGCCGCATTATCACCTCCTTCATGGACCAAGACGTTGGATAAAGAGTGATTAAATGCTTTGTCGAACACCCTCGTACTTCCTACGAGGGGGCTGAAGCCGACGAATGGAAAACTTTCAGATTATATTAAGACAACCGCAAAGGAGGAATTTAAGCTTTCGAGCAAAACATAAATAAATTAACCATAAAGTTGTCTTTTACAATCATCATACACCTCACTCGAATATTATGTTTTTTGAGAATTGACCCTCTATCAAGCGGGTGGCCTCTAGGACATCTTCAAAATAGCTCTCCAGTTCCGGACGGTCCCTGCCTCCAGGCGGACCCTTCATGACGACGTCAAAGGCCTTCATCTTTCCCCAGAACGTCTTGACTCGGGCAAGGGCCATCCGTGCACCTTCAATGCACGCTGCTCGCTTCGCAGCATCGATTCGCGGCACCACGTCGACGAGCTTCTGCACCAAACCGAAATAGCTATTCGGCAAAGGCTCAGTTGGCCACAGCTGGATTATAACATCCTTCATGGCAGCGCCAGATACCCTATGAAGTTCGGCCCATTGGGACACCTGTTCATTAAGCAGCAGCGGGTGCTTAGGCACACCGAACTGTGACCAAAAAAGCTTCTTTGTTGCATATCCAGCTTGCGCTTGGTAATACCGCGCTGCATCAGAAGAACTCTTCGGCAAGTCCAAACACTCGTCTGGAGAACTCCACACTTGGTTCAGGTGAGCATAGTCCGGATCGCCGAACTTAGTCTGCAGCAGAAAAGGCTTTCCAGCCACTATCTCTTTCGCCTGCCGAACCTCCTCACGGAGGGCTCTGGACTCTGATCGTGCTTCTCTTGCCTCCTGTCGGGCCTGGTCCATTTCATCCATTAAGGCTTCATTCTCCTTCTCAAGGAATTCGCAACGGCCAGTAGCATTCTCCAAAATGAGTGTCATCATGGATACCTTCTCCTCGCCCTGGCATCGCGCAACTTGTTCGGCCTTCAGTTCAATCGATGCCTCTTTAGCAGCAGCATCACTAAGCTGGACCCGCTCCTTGGCCCGGACTAGCTCCGCTCAAAGAGCCTCCACGGCGGCAGCACCATCTGCATTATATGCACATTTAATATACAACACTTTCCCGCATCAAGCACACTGGTGTAAAGAATGCTCAAAACACATACCTTGTGAGTCGTTAAGACACCTGTTGATCAATGCAATGTCAACCTCCGCAATATCCAGCTTTTGCTGTAGTTTGGCCACTTCCTTATTCGGGGCAGCCATAGGAGGGGCAGCAGCCTATATTTCAAATTAAACCAAGGTTAATACCTGAGCATATCTCTTTGATCTCGATCACTTCCTTCGGAAGACAATCCGAGTCTCAGGGGCTACTGCATATACAACAGGTGCATTCTGTCAATAAAATTCAATTGACAACACTACATCACAAACCTCTAAACCTCTCAGAAGGCTCGTAAAGGCCTCGTTCAATCCACTCTTCGCGGATAGAACCCTTTTGACCACCATAGCCATCAAGGTATGGTGCTCTTATGAAATGGATGCCCGTCATAGCAAGCCCGTCAGCGTGTCCGGCGCTCCTGGGTCTTCGGAAACCACCGCCGGAGTATGACATTCCTGGGAAGGAACCCGCGTACTTGTCTCCAGAGTCATTTCCGGCTATAAACCGTATGGTTCGGAGACTCCAGTCTAGATCCCGGAACCCCGAGTGACAAAGGCACCGCCTTCGGGTAACACCTCCTTCGCTTCCTGTACTACTTGGTGTTCAGGAGAAGCCCGTCGGGACGATACCTCGGTATCATCTCCCCTGTTGGGCGATGTGGCCGGAGGAGGCGTGTCACTCTCCGTCATCTCCGGAAGAAGATCTCCTGAGGAGGAGGACGATTGAGAAGCATCAGGCGTTAACCTGCGTGGATGAACATATATCGGATGATTATTTCGCTAATAGGAAAAGAATGAGGTGCTCTTAAAAGTACCCCAGCCTCGCTTACGGTCTGCCTCGAGGCTCGTCCTCGTCATCAAACTCTACGGCAGCCTCGCTCGCCCGGCCCAAGCCACTCGACGATGTTGTTTTTCCTCTCTTAGAAGGTTTCCCCTCCTGATCTTTGGAGGCGGCCCTCTTCTTATCCTGGAGGGCCCCCTCTGCACTCTTTCCCTTTGGCAAAAGGACTTCGGTTTCCCCGAATGCAGCCACCTGGTACGGTGTTGGAATCAGCATTCTCGTCAGCAGGTCGGTCGCAGGGCCTTCGGGAAGAGGCGCCGGACACCAGATTAGCATCGCTTTCTTTATCCAGTCCTGTACAGGGACGAATTGCTCAGTATCTTGATTAAGAGATGCCTGAATGGAAGGTGCTCGGATATCGAGTACTTACCGAAGTGCCCGGATGATTGCAGTCAAGGCCAATGTCTTTGGTGGTGTCCGGCCATTGCTCTCATTCCCTGAAATATAATTTCCACATTCCTTCATGCGTAGTGCCGAAGAAGTGTTGTAGAGTCCGCCGCCCTTCTGGGTTAAACTCCCACATGCGAAGAGGCCGCCGCTAACATGGCAGGATCCGGCGGACTAGCATTATTTGAACGACGTTCGCAAGACCGATGCCCTTCTCGGTAAGGCTTCGGATGCGACTTTGTAGAGTCTGCACTTCATTGACGGATCCCCAGTCCAATCCCTTATTGACCCACGAAGCGAGCTGAATTGGAGGGCCGGGTCGGAACGCAGGTGTTGCCGCCCACTTGGGGCCCCGTGGCTCGTTGATATAAAACCACCCCTGCTGCCATGGGTCGGAAGATGTGGCGAAAGATCCTTCGGGCCAAACAGCGCCGACCGGCTTTCCTATTATGACGTTGTCGCACTCTGCCTGCTCCTCTTCTGCCACCTGTGGCCTCACATCAAAGGTCTTGAGCCACAAACCAAAGTGCGGAGGAGTCCGGAGTAAGGCCTCACATGTGACGATAAATGTCGAGATGAGGAGAATAGAGTCCGGGGCCAGATCGCTAAAATCTAGCCCATAGTAGAACATGAGCCCTCGAACGGAGGGGTTAAGCGTGAACCCTAGCCCGTGAAGAAAATGCGATACAAACACTACCCTCTCACCAAATCTGGGGGTCGGTATGACTTGCCCTTGTGCTGGAAGCCGATGAAAGATTTCCGAGGTCAGATACCTCGCTGCGCGGAGCTTCGCAATATCCTCCTCCATGACAGAAGAAGCCACCCACCGGCCCTGATGGTTGGATCCGAACATGACTAGGGCTGGTGGCGATTGGAACCCGAGGGTTGGAACTTGGGGTGGCCGGGGTTGAGGAAGGAGCAAGCGCAAGGAAAGAAAACGAGACTTGCTCCCAATATAAAGGCCCCGAATATTGGGCGTCTCCCCTAGGGTCTCTAAACTTACCTATCACCAAGGAGTTGTACCCAAGAGACGGTTGGTTTACCCACGCATGCATTAATGAAAATCCCGTTAATACAGGGACACGATCTCTGCCCTGATGAGACGTGCCAGAAAAATTGCACCCCGAGATGTGAGGCGGCTCGCTAGCTGACAGTTGGAAATAGCAACCGGGCAGGCATGATACGATGTCATGAACAGTAAACAACAAGTTGGGCTCGTGGGGTGTTATATTTTCTGCCATTATATGCAGATCTGGAGATACTTACTTCGTCTGAAGACTATTCTGGAGTTCGGAAGGAGGGAACTCGCCTTGCAATGCCGAAGACAAATCTGCGCGCCGGACTCCTCGTCATTGAAGCCAGGTTCAGGGGCTACTGAGGGAGTCCTGGACTAAGGGGTCCTCAGTCGTCCGGCCTATTATCCATTGGGCCGGAGTGATGGGCTGTGAAGACATGAAGGCTGAAGACTGCATCGTGTCCGGATTGGACTCTACTTAGCGTGGAAGGCAAGCTTAGTGATCGAAGATTCCTTCTTATGTAACCGACTCCATGTAAACCCTAGATCTCCCCCGGTGTCTATATAAACCGAAGGGGTAGTCTGGAAAGGACATCATATATACTCATTACCATACCGACATAGGCTACACTTCTAGGGTTTAGCCATTATGATCTCGTGGTATACCACTCTTGTAACACTCATATTCATCAATATCAATCAAGCAGGACGCAGGGTTTTACCTCCATAGAGAGGGCCCGAACCTGGGTAAACATTGTGTCCCCCGTCTCCTGTTACCATCGATCCTAGACGCACAGTTCGGGACCCCCTACCCGAGATCCGCCGGTTTTGACACCGACAATGATGGCTACCTACTCGGACATGACAAACCTAGTCACACCCGACCCGACAACCGCAGACGGACTCCATCGGAGCTACGTCGCGACGCGGCTCGATATAGAGGCGCTGCACACCCTCTTTGCTTCACCGATGAAGTAATGGATGACGAATTCCCCGAAGGGTTCAAACCCGTTAACATTGAATCATACGACGGAACAACTGACCCCGCAGTATGGATCGAGGATTTTATTCTCCATATCCACATGGCTCGTGGAGATGACCTCTGATGACTCACAAGTATAGGGGATCTATCATAGTCCTTTCGATAAGTAAGAGTGTCAAACCCAACGAGAAGTAGAAGGAAATGATAAGCGGTTTTCAGCAAGGTATTCTCTGCAAGCGCTGAAATTATCGGTAACAGATAGTTTTGTGATAAGGTAATTGGTAACGAGTAGCAAGTAATAAAATTAAATAAGGTGCAGCAAAATGGCCCAATCCTTTTTGTAGCAAGGGACAAGCCTAGAAAAACTCTTATATGAAGGAAAGTGCTCACAAGGACACATGGGAATTATCGTCAAGCTAGGTTTCATCACGTTCATATGATTCGCGTTCGGTACTTTGATAATTTGATATGTGGGTGGACCGGTGCTTGGGTATTTCCCTTACATGGAAAAGCATTCCACTTATGATTAACCCCCATTGCAAGCATCCGCAACTACAACAGAAGTATTAAGGTAAACCTAACCATAGCATGAAACATATGGATCCAAATCAGCCCCTTACGAAGCAACGCATAAACTAGGGTTTAAGCTTCTGTTACTCTAGCAACCCATCATCTACTTATTACTTCCCAATGCCTCCATCTAGGCCCAAACAATGGTGAAGTGTCATGTAGTCGACGTTCACATGACACCACTAGAGGGATGACAACATACATCTCATCAAAATATCGAACGAATACTAAATTCACATGACTACTAATAGCAAGACTTCTCCCATGTCCTCAGGAACAAATGTAAATACTCACAAAGCATATTCATATTCATAATCAGAGGGGTATTAATATGCATAATGTATCAGAACATATGATCTTCCACCAAGTAAACCAACTAGCATCAACTACAAGGAGTAATCAACACTACTAGCAACCTACAGTACCAATCTGAGGTTTGGATACAAAGAATGGATACAAGAGATGAACTAGGGTTTGAGATGAGATGGTGCTGGTGAAGATGTTGATGGAGATTGACCCCCTCCCGATGAGAGGATCGTTGGTGATGATGATTTCCCCCTCCTGGAGGGAAGTTTCCCCGGCAGAACAGCTCCGCTGGAGCCCTAGATTGGTTCCGCCAAGGTTCCGCCTCGTGGAGGCGGAGTTTCGTCCCGTAAGTTTGCTTATTATTTGTTCTCGGACGAAATACCTCATATAGCAGAAGATGGGCATCGCAGGGCCACCAGGGAGTCCACGAGGCAGGGGGCGCGCCCAGTGGGTAGGGCACGCCCCCACCCTCGTGGCCAGGGTGTGGCCCCCCTCTGGAACTTTCTTCGCTCAATATTTTTTATATATTTTGGAAATAAGTTCCGTGAAGTTTCAGGACTTTTGGAGCTGTGCAGAATAGGTCTCTAATATTTGCTCCTTTTCCAGCCTAGAATCCCAGCTGCCGGCATTCTCCCTCTTCATGTAAACCTTATAAAATAAGAGAGAATAGGCATAAGCATTGTGACATAATGTGTAATAACAGCCCATAATGCAATCAATATCGATATAAAAGCATGATGCAAAATGGACGTATCAACTCCCCCAAGCTTAGACCTCGCTTGTCCTCAAGCGAAAGCAGAAATCAAAAATTATGTCCACATGTTTAGAGATAGAGGTGTCGATAAAAATAAATACGGACATGAGTGCATCATGATCATTCCTAGAACAACAATATATATATATATATATATTGTCATATGATCTCTTATGCTAAAGTAACAATTCAATCACAATTTCAAGTATGAATCATAAACTTCAATGAAAACTAACAAAGTCTAATCTCAGTCACTGAGGCAATTGCAATTTATCATAACATAGGAAAGAGTCAATATAAAAGCTTTTCAGCAAGTCCACATACTCAACTATCATTTCGTCTTTCACAATTGCTAACACTCATGCAATATTTATGGGTATGGAGTTTTAATCGGACACAGAGAAAGATAGGGGCTTTTAGTTTTGCCTCCCAACGTTTTACCTCAAGGGTAATGTCAACAATAATATCTCATGCAGACTCACATCCAATTAGCTATATGTATCTGGATCTTTCCAACACATTGTGCTTGCCAAAGGATAAAATGTAAAAAGGAAAGGTGAAGATCACCATGACTCTTATATAAGGTAGAAGATAAAAGTAAAAGATAGGCCCTTCGCAGAGGGAAGCAGAGGTTGTCATGCGCTTTTATGTTTGGATGCACAAAATCTTAATGCAAAAGAACGTCACTTTATATTGCCACTTGTGATATGGACCTTTATTATGCAGTCCATTGCTTTTATTTCTTCCATATCACCAGATCGTATAAAGCTTATTTTCTCCACACTAATAAGTCATACATATTTAGAGAGCAATTTTTATTGCTTGCACCGATGACAACTTACTTGAAGGATCTTACTCAATCCATAGGTAGATATGGTGGACTCTTATGGCAAAACTGGGTTTAGGGATATTTGGAAGCACAAGTAGTATCTCTACTTGGCACAAAGAAATTGGCTAGGATGAGAGGGAAAGGCAAGCTCAACATGTTGGATGATCCATGACAATATAATTTATCTCAGATGTAAGAAAACATAACCCATTACGTTGTCTTCCTTGTCCAACGTCAACTCTTAGCATGTCATACTTTAATGAGTTCTCACAATCATAAAAGATGTCCCAGATAGTATATTTATATGTGAACCTCTCTTTCTTTATTACTTCCTATTAATTGCAACAATGACCAAAACTATGTTTGTCAACTCTCAACAACTTTTATTCATCATACTCTTTATATGTGAGCTCATTACTCTCCATAAGATCCATATGATCTCTTTATTTCTTTTTATTTCTTCTCTTTTATTTTATTCCCTCAAGATCATAGCAAAATAATCAAGCCCTTGACTCAACACTAATATTTATTATATATAGTTCACGAACTTGATTCATAGAAGGATCATAAAGCAAAACTCACAACTAGATCATACTAAAACTTTATTCTACTAGATCAAGATATTGTCGAAAGGATCGAACTAAGAAACACTGTAGAGATAAAAGTGATGGTGATACGATACCGGGGCACTCCCCCCAAGCTTGGTAGTTGCCAAGGGGTGTGCCCATACCAGATACTCAGTTCTTCTTTGTTGGTGAATAAGGTGGAGTTCTTGATGATGTAGGCTTGTCATCCCTCTTCCAAGGCATAGGCTCACCATCATAGAAGGATGATCGAGTCTCCTGAATCCTCAAATCTGTAGCCAAACTCATCCTCTTGAATCTATATTCATACTCACACTTTTGATTTTGCAAGTCATAGATATGGGCTTGGAGGTGCTTGATTTTCTCATGAAGCTTGAAGATGGCCTCCCCAATGTCCTTGACGTCCAGCTTGTGGTTGTTGGTGAACTCCGTGATCATAATGTGATTGGAGTCGAGTCCACGCTCCACCATCTCCTGACACTTGAAAACTTGTTGCTCCAATGCCTCGAGCCTTGCCTCCATGCTTCCGGTCCTCCTTGGTCCCTCAACATCGCGGATGTGCAACAACCCCTCACGCATCTCAATGGTTTGAGGGTGTTGCAGCACCTCCGTGAGGTGGGGGTTGATGACCTTCTCAAAGAACTTATCCTTGGGGGCACTTGAAGACGGCATGACGACCTAGATCTGTCAGGAAAACAGCTCGAAACAAAGACAGGAGATATTTGCGTGATACGGTGGTCAAAACCTTTGGGAGGTTATATAATGAATTTTTACCGATCAAAAGAAGTATCACGCAAGAAAACAGAGTCTGGAAAGCGCACGAGGTGCCCACAAGGCAGGGGGCGCGCCCAGGGGGTAGGGCGCACCCTCCACCCTCGTGGAAGCCCCGTGTCCTTTCCGGTCTGCTTCTTATTTTCCTATTTTTTATATATTCCAAAACGGAGAAATATTGCCATTAGAACTGTTTTGGAGTCGGTTTACTTACCGTACCACGTACCTATTCCCTTTCAGAGTCTGAAACGTTTCGGAAAGTGTTCCTTATGTATTCCTCCGGGGTTACGGTTTCAATAACATTAGTTTCAAGATTTATGGGATTACCTGAGATATAATGTTTGATTCTTTGACCGTTTACCACCCTCGGAGTTGTGCCTTCGAAGTTGTTGATTTTTTTGGCACCGGAATGATAGACCTCCTCGATAACGTAAGAACCTTCCCATTTAGAGAGAAGTTTGCCTGCAAAAAAATCTTAAACGAGAGTTGTATAGCCACACATAATCACCTACATTAAACTCATGCTTTTGTATCCTTCTGTCATGCCATCTTTTAACTTTTTCTTTAAATAGTTTGGCATTCTCATAGGCCTATGTTCTCCATTCATCAAGTGAGCTAATGTCAAATAACCTCTTCTCACCGGCAAGTTTGAAGTCATAGTTGAGCTCTTTAATAGCCCAATATGCCTTATGTTCTAGTTCAAGAGGTAAGTGACAAGCTTTTCCATAAACCATTTTATATGGAGACATACCCATAGGATTTTTATATGCAGTTCTATAAGCCCATAATGCATCATCAAGTTTCTTGGACCAATTCTTTCTAGATCTATTAACAGTCTTTTGCAAAATTAATTTGAGCTCTCTATTACTCAATTCTACTTGACCACTAGACTGTGGATGATATGGAGATGCAATTCTATGATTAACATCATACTTAGCAAGCATTTTACGAAAGGCACCATGAATAAAATGTGAACCGCCATCAGTCATTAAATATCTAGGGACTCCAAACCTCGGAAAAATAACTTCTTTAGGCATCTTAATAGAGGTGTTATGATCAGCACTACTAGTTGGAATAGCTTCTACCCACTTAGTAATGTAATCAACAGCAACTAAAATATGTGTATACCCATTAGAGGAAAGAAAAGGTCCCATATAATCAAAGCCCCAAACATCAAATGGTTCAATAACAAGTGAATAATTCATAGGCATTTCTTGACGTCTACTAATATTACCAATTATTTGACATTCATCACAAGACAAGACAAACTTACAGGCATCCTTGACGAGAGTAGGCCAATAAAAACCGGATTGCAATACCTTGTCTGCAGTTCTATCTCCAGCATGGTGCCTAATACGTCTCCGTCGTATCTATAATTTTTGATTGTTCCATGCCAATATTCTACAACTTTCATATACTTTTGGCAACCTTTCATACTATTTTTGGGACTAACATATTGATCTAGTGCCCAGTGCCAGTTCCTGTTTGTTGCATGTTTTTTGTTTTGCAGAAAATCCATATCAAACGGAGTCCGAATGGGATAAAAACTGACGGTGATTTTTCTTCGAATATATGTGAATTTTGGGAAGTGAAATCAACACGAGACGATGCTCAAGGGGCCCACGAGGCAGGGGGGCGCGCCCCAGGGGGACAGGCGTGCCCTGGGCCCTCGTGGCCACCCCGTAAGGCGGTTAATGCCCTTCTTTCGCTGCAAGAAAGCTAATATCCGGATAGAGATCATGTTTAAATTTCAGCCCAATTGGAGTTACGGATCTCCGGGAATATAAGAAACGGTGAAAGGGTAGAATCTGAGAACACAGAAACAGAGAGAGACAGAGAGACAGATCCAACCTCAGAGGGGCTCTCGCCCCTCCCATGCCATGGAGACCAAGGACCAGAGGGGAAACCCTTCTCCCATCTAGGGAGGAGGTCAAGGAAGAAGAAGAAGGAGGGGGCTCTCTCCCCCTCGCTTTCGGTGGGACCGGAGTGCCACCGGGGGCCATCATCATCACCGCAATCTTCACCAACAACTTCACCACCATCGTCACCAACTCTCCCCCTCTATGAATTAGTGTAACCCCTCTCTTACCCTCTGTAATATCTACTTAAACATGGTGCTCAACGCTATATAATATTTCCCAATGATGTATGGCTATCATATGATGTTTGAGTAGATCTGTTTGTCCTATGGGCTATTTGATGATCGTGATTGGTTTGAGTTGCATGTTTCATTATTGATGTTTTCCTATGGTGCTCTCCGTGTCGCGCAAGCGTGAGGGATCCCCGTTGTAGGGTTTGCAATATGTTCTTGATTTGCTTATGGTGGGTGGCGTGAGTGATGGAAGCATATACCCGAGTAAGTAGGTTATTTGCGTATGGGATAAAGAGGACTTGATGCTTTAATGCAATGGTTGGTTTTTACCTTAATGAACGCTCGTAGTTGCAGACACTTGATAATAGTTCCAATCATAAGTGCATATGATCCAAGTAGAGAAAGTATGTTTTCTTATGCCTCTCCCTCAAATAAAATTGCAATAATGATTACCGGTCTAGTTATCGATTGCCTAGGGACAAATAACTTTCTCATAACAAAAAGATCTCTATTAAAACTAACTTTATTGCTTCTTTATCTAAAAAGCCCATGCTTTTTATTTACGTAATCTTTATTATCTTGTAAACCTATCCAACAACACCTACAAAGTATTTCTAGTTTCATACTTTTTCTAGGTAAAGCGAACGTCAAGCGTGCGTAGAGTTGTATCGGTGGTCGATAGAACTTGAGGGAATATTTGTTCTACCTTTAGCTCCTCGTTGGGTTTGACACTATTACTTATCGAAAGAGGCTACAATTGATCCCCTATACTTGTGGGTTATCAGGACCTTTTTCTGGCGCCGTTGCCGGGGAGCCATAGCGTGGGGTGAATATTCTCGTGTGTGCTTGTTTGCTTTATCACTAAGTAATTTTTATTTGCTGTCCTTAGTTGTTTTCTATCTTTAGTTATGGGTAGGAAACGCAAAATACCAAAAAAAATAGTTGTACCTACTGAACCAATGGTTGAAGAACCACTCAAAATCTATCACACTCCGAAAGCTTTTTACTTGGATCATCTTTGATCCCTATGTGCTCGTGTTGAAACCCCAACTAGCTTAGTTGAGGGCAAATCTTTAGATGAGCATGCTTGTTATGTGCGACACCGTATATCTGAAAAAGGGAAACTTTTACTGGGTCAAATTCATCGTTTGCAATGTTATGCTTGGAATTTATGTGAAATATATGATTTTACTTGTTGTTCTGAAAGCCCTAAGAAACACATTCCCTATCAATGTGAGTTTAGTGATAATGGAATCGTATCTTCTTATGCTAAGGTTGTTTATAATTACTATGATGTTAAACAAATTGAAGAATTTGTTGCTTTTAAAGGTGCTTATGAAATTGCTTCTTTGAGTGAAAAGTATGATGCTACTCTTTACAAGTCTAAAAATATTGCCATACTTGAATATTGTTATGAGAATTATGCTTCTAATGCCTACGTTAAACCATATATCGAGGTCTCCTCCGCTGTCCAAGAAGAGACTAATATTTTACAGGAGTCAATGGAAGAAGAAATTGATGAAACTGTGAGCTCATTGGATGAAAAAGATGATGAGGAGAGCGAAGAACAAAAGGAGGAAGAGCGGATTAGCTACCTGTGCCCACCTTCTAATGAGAGTAACTCTTCAACTCATACATTGTTTAATTTCCCTTCATGCTTACCGAAGGATGATTGCTATGATTATTGTTATGATCCCGTTGATTCTCTTGAAATATCCCTTTTTGATGATGCTTGCTATGCTTGTGGCCAAGATGCCAATATAAATTATGCCCATGGAGATGAACTTTCTATAGTTCCTTATGTTAAACATGAAATTGTTGATATTGCACCCACGCATGATAGTCCTATTATATTTTTGAATTCTCCCGACTACACTATATCGGAGAAGTTTGCACTTATTAAGGATTATATTGATGGGTTACATTTTACTATTACACATGATGATTTTTATGAATATAATATGCATGTGCTTGCTGCTCCTACTTGCAATTATTATGAGATAGGAACTATATATCCACCTCTCTATGTTTCCAATACGATAAAATTGCAAGAAACTGGTTATACTATGCATTGGCCTTTACTATGTGTGCATGAATTGTTCTTTTATGACATGCCAATGCATAGGAAGAGAGTTAGACTTCGTTGTTACATGATATATGTTACTTCGTGCTCACTACTAAATTACAACTCATTGTTAATTAAAATTGCTTTGATATACCTTGGGATCCGGGTGGATTCACTACTTAAGCACTATATGCCTAGCTTAATGGCTTTAAAGAAAGCGCTGCCAGGGAGACAACCCGGAAGTTTTAGAGAGTCATTTATTTCTGTTGTGTGCTTTTATAAAGTTTAAGTTTAAAAATAATGTGCCAAGGTTTTCCTTTAGGATGTTTTAGATTCTTGTTGGTTTGTACGGTGCAGGACAGAAACTTTGGCTGTAGTGCGTGATTTTACATTTTTTACTGGAACGTCAAATGGTTCTGATTCTTTTTGCACTGTCTTTCTATAAAAAAATT
The DNA here is from genome assembly GCF_003073215.2 of Triticum urartu. NCBI lineage: Eukaryota > Viridiplantae > Streptophyta > Magnoliopsida > Poales > Poaceae > Triticum > Triticum urartu. The sequence continues at coordinate 278,306,070 of NC_053022.1, forward strand.
TATTTTTCCTAATTTTGGAAGAATTGTTCAAGTATCATAAGTATGGTGAATGTTCAGATTATTACAGACTGTTCTGTTTTAGACAGATTCTGTTTTTGATGCATAGTTTGCTTGTTTTGATGAAACTATCAATTTATATCAGTGGATTAAGCCATGAAAAAGTTATATTACAGTAGATAAAATGCCAAAACAAAATATGAATTGGTTTGTAATAGTACTTAGAGTACTGATTTGCTTTATTATACTAACGGATCTTACTGAGTTTTCTGTTGAAGTTTTCTGTGGATGAAGTGTTCGATGATCGAGAAGGTCTCGATGTGAGAAGAAGGAGGAGAGGCAAGAGCTCAAGCTTGGGGATGCCCAAGGCACCCCAAGTAAATATTCAAGGAGACTCAAGCGTCTAATCTTGGGGATGCCCCGGAAGGCATCCCCTCTTTCTTCAACAAGTATCGGTATGTTTTCGGATTCGTTTCGTTCATGCGATATGTGCAATCTTGGAGCGTCTTTTGCATTTAGTTTTCATTTTCTCTTTTATGCACCATGCTGGTATGAGATAGTCCTTGGTTTATTTATAGAATGCCCTATGCACTTCACTTATATCTTTTGAGCATGCCTTTATAGAATGCTTCATGTGCTTCACTTATATCATTTGAAGTTTGGATTGCCTGTTTCTCTTTACATAGAAAACCGCCATTTGTAGAATGCTCTTTTGCTTCACTTATATTTGTTAGAGCATGGGCATATCTTTTGAAGAAAGAATTAAACTCTCTTGCTTCACTTATATCTATTTAGAGAGATGACCGGAACTGGTCATTCACATGGTCAGTCATAAAATCCTACATAAACTTGTAGATCACTGAATATGATATGTTTGATTCCTTGCAATAGTTTTGCGATACAAAGATGGTGATATTAGAGTCATGCTAGTGGGTAGTTGTGGATTAGTATAAATACTTGTGTTGAGGATTGTGATTCCCGTAGCATGCACGTATGGTGAACCGTTATGTAACGAAGTCGGAGCATGAGGTATTTATTGATTGTCTTCCTTATGAGTGGCAGTCGGGGACGAGCAATGGTATTTTCCTACCAATCTATCCCCCTAGGGGCATGTGTAGTAGTACTTTGCTTCGAGGGCTAATAAATGTTTGCAATAAGTATGTGAGTTCTTTATGACTAATGTTGAGTCCATGGATTATACGCACTCTCACCCTTCCATCATTGCTAGCCTCTCTAGTATCGCGCAACTTTCGCCGGTACCTTAAACCCACCATATACCCTCCTAAAAATAGCCACCATACCTACCTATCATGGCATTTCCATAGCCATTCCGAGATATATTGCCATGCAACTTCCATCATCATCATATACATGACTTGAGCATTCATTGTCATATTGCTTTGCATGATCGTAAGATAGCTAGCATGATGTTTTCATGGCTTGTCCATTTTTTGATGTCATTGCTATGCAAGATCGTTGCACATCCCGATACACCGCCGAAGGCATTCATATAGAGTCCTATCTTTGTTCTAGTATCGAGTTGTAATATTGAGTTGTAAGTAAATAAAAGTGTGATGATCATCATTATTAGAGCATTGCCCGGTGAGGAAAGGATGATGGAGACTATGATTCCACCACAAGTCGGGATGAGACTCCGGACGAAAAAAAGAGAAAGGCCAAAAAAAGGATAAGGCCCAAAAAAAGAAAAAAAGAAAAAAAATGAGAGAAAAAGAGAGAAGGGGCAATGTTACTATCCTTTTACCACACTTGTGCTTCAAAGTAGCACCATGTTCTTCATATAGAGAGTCTCTTGAGTTATCACTTTCATATACTAGTGGGAATTTTCATTATAGAACTTGGTTTGTATATTCCGATGATGGGCTTCCTCAAATGCCCGAGGTCTTAATGAGCAAGCAAGTTGGATGCACACCCACTCAGTTTTCAGTCTGAGCTTTCATACACTTATAGATCTAGTGCATCCGTTGCATGGCAATCCCTACTCCTCACATTGACATCAATTGATGGGCATCTCAATAGCCCGTTGATTAGCCGCGTCGATGTGAGACTTTCTCCCTTTTTTTCTTCTCCACACAACCTCCACCATCATATTCTATTCCACCTATAGTGCTATGTCCATGGCTCATGCTCATGTATTGCGTGAGGGTTGAAAAATCTGAAGCGCGTTAAAAAGTATGAACCAATTGCTCGGCCTGTCATCGGGGTTGTGCATGATGTGAATATTTTGTGTGGTGAAGAAGGACCATAGCCAGACTATATGATTTTGTAGGGATAACTTTCTTCGGCCTTGTTATTTTGAAAAGACATGATTGCTTTATTAGTAGGCTTGAAGTATTATTGTTTTTATGTCAAATGATAGACTATTGCTTTGAATCACTCGTGTCTTAATATTCATGCCATGATTAGATATGTGATCAAGATTATGCTAGGTAGCATTCCACATCAAAAATTGTCTTTCTTATCATTTACCTACTCGAGGAAGAGCAGGAATTAAGATTGGGGATGTTGATACATCTCCGTCATATCTATATTTTTTGATTGTTCCATGCCAATATTCTACAACTTTCATATACTTTTGGCAACTTTTTATACTATTTTTGGGACTAACATATCGATCTAGTGCCCAGTGCCAGTTCCTGTTTGTTGCATGTTTTTTGTTTCACAGAAAATCCATATCAAACTGAGTCCAAACGGGATAAAAACTGACAGAGATTTTTCTTGGAATATATGTGAATTTTGGGAAGTGAAATCAACGCGAGACGATGCTCGAGGGGCCCATGAGGCAAGGGCGCGCCCCATGGGGGCAGGCGCGCCCTGGGCCCTCGTGGCCACCCCGTAAGGCAGTTGATGCCCTTCTTTCGCCGCAAGAAAGCTAATGTCCGAATAGAGATCATGTTTAAATTTCAGCCCAATCGGAGTTATGGATCTCCGAGAATATAAGAAACGGTGAAAGGGTAGAATCTGAGAACGCAGAAACAGAGAGAGACATAGAGACAGATCCAATCTCGGAGGGGCTCTCACCCCTCCCATGCCATGGAGACCAAGGACCAGAGGGGAAACCCTTCTCCCATCTAAGGATGAGGTCAAGGAAGAAGAAGAAGAAGGAGGGGGGCTCTCTCTCCCTTGCTTCTGGTGGCATCGGAGTGCCACCGGGGGCCATCATCATCACCGCAATCTTCACCAACAACTTCACCGCCATCATCACCAACTCTCCCCCCTCTATGCAGCGGTGTAACCCCTCTCTTACCCGCTGTAATATCTACTTAAACATGGTGCTCAACGCTATATATTATTTCCCAATGATGTATGGCTATCCTATGATGTTTGAGTAGATCTGTTTTGTCCTGTGGGGTATTTGATGATCGTGATTGGTTTGAGTTGCATGTTTTATTATTGATGTTGTCCTATGGTGCTCTCCGTGTCGCGCAAGCATGAGGGATCCCCGCTGTAGGGTTTGCAATATGTTCATGATTTGCTTATGGTGGGTGGTGTGAGTGACAGAAGCATTTACCCGAGTAAGTAGGTTGTTTTCGTATGGGATAAAGAGGACTTGATGCTTTAATGCTATGGTTGGGTTTTACCTTAATGAACGTTAGTAGTTGCGGATGCTTGCTAATAGTTCCAATCATAAGTGCATATGATCCAAGTAGAGAAAGTATGTTAGCTTATGCCTCTCCCTCAAATAAAATTGCAATAATGATTACCGGTCTAGTTATCGATTGCCTAGGGACAAATAACTTTCTCGTAACAAAAAGCTCTCTACTAAAACTAACTTTATTGCTTCTTTATGTAAACATCCCCTGCTTTTTATTTACGTAATCTTTATTATCTTGCAAACCTATCCAATAACACCTACAAAGTATTTCTAGTTTTGTACTTATTCTAGGTAAAGCGAACGTCAAGCGTGCGTAGAGTTGTATTGGTGGTCGGTAGAACTTGAGGGAATATTTGTTCTACCTTTAGCTCCTCGTTGGGTTCGACACTCTTACTTATCGAAAGAGGCTACAATTGATCCCCTATACTTGTGGGTTATCAGTGCACTCCATAGGCTTCAGAGTGACACTTGCCTAGGATCTGTTCATGTTCATGCTCAGGTACACAACGTCTAATAACACCATCTACTCCTTCTTTATAAAGATGTGGGTCATCCCAAAAGTAATGCCTTAAATCATAAAAGAACTTTTTCTTTTGCTGGTATGTGAAACTAGGTGGTATAAATTTAGCAACAATGTAATTAGCATACCATGGAGCAGTATGAGAAGCATTTATGACATTTAATTGTTCATCAGGAAAGCTATCATCAATAGGTAGTGGGTCATCAAGAACATTCCCTAACCTAGACAAGTTGTTTGCAACGGGGTTCTCAGCTCCCTTCCTATCAATAATATGCAAATCAAATTCTTGTAGCAAGAGAACCCATCTAATACGTCTAGGTTTAGCATCTTTCTTTTCCATAAGATATTAATAGCAGCATGATCAGTATGAATAGTTACTTTAGAATCAACAATATAAGGTCTGAACTTATCACAACTGCTAAGAATTCATTTTCGGTAGTAGCATAGTTTCTCTGGGCATTGTCTAGAGTTTTACTAGCATACTGTATAACATTCAGTTTCTTATCAACTCTTTGTCCTAGAACAGCCCCTATAGCATAATCACTAGCATCACACATAATTTAGAACGGTAAATTCCAATCAGGTAGCTGAACAACAGGTCCAGAAATCAAAGCTTTCTTAAGTATTTCAAATGCTTCTACACAATCATCATCAAAGACAAAAGGAATATCTTTTTGTAATAGGTTAGTCAAAGGCCGAGAAATTTTTGAGAAGTCCTTAATGAACCTTCTACAAAACCCGGCATGACCCAGAAAACTTCTTATACCTTTGATGTCCTTGGGACATGGCATCTTTTCAATAGCATCAACTTTAGCTTAATCAACTTCAATACCTCTTTCAGAAATTTTATGCCCCAAGACAATACCTTCATTAACCATAAAGTGACACTTCTCCCAATTCAAGACAAGATTAGTTTCTTCACATCTCTGCAAAACTCGATCAAGGTTGCTCAAGCAATCATCAAAAGAGGACCCATAAATGGAGAAATTGTCCGTGAAAACCACACAAATCTTTTCACAAAAGTCAGAGAATATAGCCATCATGCATCTTTGAAAGGTAGCAGGTACATTACATAAACCAAAAGGCATACATCTATAAGCAAAGGTACCGAAATGGCAAGTAAAAGTGGTCTTAGCTTGATCATCAACTGACACATGTATTTGAGAGAAACCAGAGTAACCGTCTAGAAAGCAAAAATGTGTATGTTTGGATAATCTTTATAGCATTGGATCAATAAAAGGCAAAGGGTAATGATGTTTTAGTAGCTTTATTTAATTTGCAGAAATCAATTACCATCCTATAACCTGTAATAATTCTTTGTGGGATCAATTCATCTTTATCATTAGGAACAACGGTAATACATCCCTTCTTAGGGACACAATGGACAGGACTTACCCACTGACTATCAGCAACGGGATAAATCATACCTACCTCAAGGAGATTTAATATCTCCTTTCTTAGCACTTCCTTCATCATAGGATTTAGCCGTCGTTGGTGATCAATAACTGTTTGGCATCCTTCTCCAAATTTATTTTGTGTTGACATAGAGTAGGATTAATGCCCTTAAGATCATCAAGAGTATATCCAATAGTAGCGTGGTGCTTCTTTAGAGTTTTCAATAATTTTTCTTCCTCCTTCTCTAAAAGTTTAGCACTAATAATAACAGGATATATCTTCTTTTCATCAAGATAAGCATATTTAAGAGTATCAGGTGAAGGTTTAAGCTCAAACACTGGATCACCCTTGGGTGGAGGAGGATCCCCTAGGATTTCAACAGGCAAGTTGTGTTTCAGAATAGGTCCTTGTTTAAAGAATACTTCATCTATTTCCCTTCTTTCATTCATGAACATATCGTTTTCATGGTCGAGCAAATATTGTTCTAAAGGATCATTAGGAGGCACAGCAATAGAAGCAAGACCAATAATTTCATCCTTACTAGGTAATTCCTCATCACAGGGTTGTCTACGAAATTTAGAGAAGTTAAACTCATGAGACATATCTCCCAAACCAATAGTAACAACATCCTTTTCGCAGTCTATCCTAGCATTAACAGTATTTAAGAAGGGTCTACCAAATATAATGGGACAAAAGCTATCTTGTGGGGAACCAAGAACAAGAAAATCAGCAGGATATTTAACCTTCCCACACAAGACTTCAACATCTCTAACAATCCCAATCGGTGAAATAGTATCTCTATTGGCAAGCTTAATTGTAACATCGATATCTTCTATCTCAGCAGGTGCAATATCGTGCATAATTTCTTTGTATAAGGTATGAGGTATTGCACTAGCACTAGCACCCATATCAGATAAGCCATGATAACTATGATCTCCTATTATAATAGAAATAACAGGCCTGCCTATAACAGGTCTATGTTTATCCTTAGCACCAGGCTTAGCAATTCTAGCAGTTTCTTCATAGAAATAAATAACTTGCCCATCAATATTATCGGCCAAGAGATCTTTAACCACAGAAATATTAGGTTCAACTTTAATTTGCTTAGGGGGTTTGTGTGTCCTAGTATTACTCTTATTGACTACAGTTGAAGCTTTAGCATGATCCTTAATTCTAACAGGGAAAGGTGGTTTGTGTGGGAACAACAGGATCATCATAAGTGATAGTTTTTTCTTCAACTTTAATAGGTGCAACTACTTTTGTTTCAATGGGAGGATTATATTTAAACCACTTCTCCTTAGGGAGATCAACATGAGTAGCAAAATATTCACAGAAAGAAGCTACTATCTCAGAGTCAAGTCCATATTTAGTGCTAAACTTACGGAAAATATCAGTATCCTTAAAAGATTTAACACAATAAAACTTAGGTGTCATACCTGACTCCTTACCTTCGTCAAGATCCCAATCTTTAGAGTTGTGTTTAATCCTCTTCAATAAATCCCATCTGAATTCAATAGTATTCATCATAAAAGAACCAGCACAAGAAGTATCGAGCATGGAGCGATTGTCGTCAGAAAGTCGAGCATAAAATTTTTGAATAATCATTTCTCTTGAGAGCTCATGATTGGGGCATGAATATAACATTGAATTAAGCCTCCCCCAAGCTTGAGCGATGCTTTCTCTTTCGCAAGGCCAAAAATTATATATATAATTACGATCATGATGAACAAGATGCATAGGATAAAACTTCTGCTGAAATTCCAATTTCAATCGCTTATAGTCCCATGATCCCATATCATCACATAGCCTATACCATGTCAATGCATCTCTCTTCAAAGAACGGAACACCTTCTTCTTGATAACATCATCGGGCATACCTGCAAGCTTAAATAATCCACAAACTTCATCCACATAGATTAAGTGCAAATCGGGATGCAATGTTCCATCTCCTGCAAAAGTATTAGCTAGCAGTTTCTCTATCATACCCGAAGGAATTTGAAAGTAAACATTTTTAGTAGGTTCAGTCGGTTGAGGGGTAACTAATTGTGGTTCCGGACAAGGTGAAGATACCCCGAACAAACCCCTCAAAGGATTATGTTACATAGTAACAAGTGACAGTAAATTTCAGCACACTATATAAAATTTTCCTTACCAAATTCCACCTACCAAAGGCGCTTCACTCCCCTGCAACAGCGCCATAAAAGAGTCTTGATGACCCACAAGTATAGGGTATCTATCATAGTCCTTTTGATAAGTAAGAGTGTCGAACCCAACGAGGAGCAGAAGGAAATGATAAGCGGTTTTCAGCAAGGTATTCTCTGCAAGCGCTGAAATTATCGGTAACAGATAGTTTTGTGATAAGGTAATTGGTAACAAGTAGCAAGTAATAAAAGTAAATAAGGTGTAGCAAAATGGCCCAATCCTTTTTGTAGCAAAGGACAAGCCTTGACAAACTCTTATATGAAGGTAAGCGCTCCCGAGGACACATGGGAATTATCGTGAAGCTAGGTTTCATCATGTTCATATGATTCGCGTTCGGTACTTTGATAATGTGATATGTGGATGGACCAGTGCTTGGGTAGTTCCCTTACTTGGACAGGCATCCCAATTATGATTAACCCCCATTGCAAGCATCTGCAACTACAACAGAAGTATTAAGGTAAACCTAACCATATGATGAAACATATGGATCCAAATCAGCCCCTTACGAAGCAACGCATAAACTAGGGTTTAAGCTTCTATCACTCTAGTAACCCATCATCTACTTATTACTTCCCAATGCCTCCCTCTAGGCCCAAACAATGGTGAAGTGTCATGTAGTCGACGTTCACATGAAATGTAACACCCACAATGCGGCTATATCTCCCACGTGTTGGGGCACGACTTAGAGGCATAGCCGCATGGTAGGCTTGTCGCAAGAGGGGTAATCTTCACACATCACATGTACTGAATAAGAAAGGGATAAAGAGTTGGCTCACAATCGCCACTTCACACAATACATAAATAATTCATACATCATCCAGAATACAATCAAGGTCCGACTACGGAACCAAAATAAAAGAAGACAACCCCAAATACTAGATCCCCGATCGTCCCAACTGGGCACAACTACTGATCAACCATAAAAGACACAACACCACGAACAAGATCTTCATCGAGCTCCCACTTGAACTGGGTTGCGTCACCTGCACTGGTATCATCGACACCTGCAACTATTTGGAAGTATCTATGAGTCACGAGGATTCAGCAATCTCACACCCGCGAGATCAAGACTATTTAGGCTTATGGGTAGGAAAGGGTAGTGAGGTGGAGCTGCAGCAAGCACTAAGCATATATGGTGGCTAACATACGCAAAAGAGAGCGAGAAGAGAAGCAACGCAGCGGTCGAGAAGCTAGAAGTGATCAAGAAGTGATCCTGAAACTACTTACGTTCAAACATAACTCCAAAACTGTGTTCACTTCCCGGACTCCGCCTGAAAGAGACCATCACAGCTACACACACGGTTGATGCATTTTAATTAAGTCAAGTGTCAAGTTCTCTACAACCGGGCATTAGCAAATTCCCATCTGCCACATAACCGTGGGCACGGCTTTCGAAAGTTCAAACCCTGAAAGGGTGTCCCAACTTAGCCCATCATAAGCTCTCACGGTCAACGAAGGATATTCCTTCTCCCGGGAAGACCCGATCAGTCTCGGAATCCCAGTTACAAGACATTTCGACAATGGTAAAACAAGACCAGAAAAGCCGCCCGATGTGCCGACAATCCCAATAGGAGTCGCACGTATATCGTTCTTAGGGCAACACCGGATGAGACTAGCTACGAGTAAAACCAACCCTCAAGTTTCCCCGAGGTGGCCCCGCAGGCAGCTCGGTTCGGACCAACACTTAGAGAAGCACTGGCACGGGGGGTTAAAATTAAGATGACCCTCGGGAGCATGACTCCCAAGGGAAAAGTATAGGTGGTGTTTAGGCAAATGGTAAAACCAAGGTTGGGCCTTGCTGGAGGGGTTTTATTCAAAGTGAACTGTCAAGGTGTTCCCATAACACCCAGCCGCGTAAGGAACGCAAAATCAAGGAACATAACACCGGTATGACAGAAACTAGGACGGCAAGAGTGGAACAAAACACCAGGCATAAGGCCGAGCCTTCCACCCTTTACCAAGTATATAGATGCTTTAATTAAATAAGTATATTGTGATATCCCAACATATCCATGTTCCAACATGGAACAAACTTTAGCTTCACCTGAAACTAGCAATGCTATAAGAGGGGCTGAGCAAAAGCGGTAACATAGCCAAACAACGGTTTGCTAGGAAAGGTGGGTTAGAGGCTTGACATGGCAATGTGGGAGGCATGATATAGCAAGTGGTAGGTGGTGCGGCATAGCAATAGAGCGAACAACTAGCAAGCAAAGATAGAAGTGATTTCAAGGGTATGGTCATCTTACCTGAGATCCCGCAAGGAAGAAGAACGAGTCCATGAAGAAGACAAATGGACGTAGTCGAACGGATCCGCACAACTCCAGAACGAAACCGAAGCTAACGAGAGAAGCAAACCGGAAAGAAGCAATCAACATAGTAAACAACCATCACATAAACAAGGCATGATGCACAACCAAGTATGATGCATGTCCGGTTTAATGAGGCATGGCATGGCAAAGTGCACAAACAATACTACAAATTAAGTGGAGCTCAATATGCAACGAGTTGCATATTGACGGAACACCACATGACTTATTTTGTTCTCTCTAGTTTATGTACTCAACAATATTAAATGTTATTAAACATGGCAAGAGGTGAAGCATAATAGAACTACCTATCTAGGCAAGTTTAAATGAGGCCGGAACAACAAGCAACAAGTCCGGAAAAATCCTCATGTGCAATTTATGGGTTTGGTACTGTTCTGCCCTAAACCATATTTTAGAGTTCTTAAACATGCAAAGTAATGCCACCATGTTAAACTAGGAATTTTTCTACCCCATTTACATATAAAGTTTATTAAATTTGAAGTTACGGTTATTTAGTTATGAAATAAAGCATTTTAGCAAGGCATATAAGAAAATTAATGCAAACATCAATTTAAACATTTCAAACATGCATGAAAGTTGGATATTGTGGAACTAGATGAAATTCTAGTCATTTTTCATATTTAAAGTTTTTACATATGATGCATAATTTGTGAGATATGAAATGCATGATCTAGAAGGACTTTTCTGCAAATCTGAAAATCCCTGGTTAAACAGCAAAATCACAGATCTTAAAAAAAATGTAAGCGGGATGAATCTGACTGGTGCGAGAGTACAGGAGAGGGGCTGGAGAGGGCTGCTCACATTGGGCCTGGCCCGGTCGGCTAGACGCAGGCGCTGGGCCTTGCTGGCGAGGTCAACACACGGTGCGGGCGTCCATCATCTCGTTCCTGAAGCAGGGGATCGAGCAGTGGGGTCGAAGGCAGGCAGCGGCGCAGCTGCACAGACAAGGCAAGGGCACGGGAGGAGCTCGGGACGGCAGCACCACGGCGGATTCGGGGCACCGGTGCTCCGGCGAACAGCAATGACGGCGGAGCACTTCCTGTGCACTTGAAGAAGGAGAGGGAGAGGGATTTTTCAGAGAGGATGGAGCAGAATGGAAAAGAAGGAAGAAGAGGGCGATGGCCACGTGACCTGGGGCCTGATGATGCTCGCCGGCAGCGCGGGGACCGAAGGGCGCCGACGCAACGCTGATCTATGGAGGCAGGCGCAGGGCAAGCCGGCTGCTTGGCCTTGGGACAGCGGATCAGCGCAGCCCTGCTGGCGCTGGAGGTGTGCATGAGAGAGGCCGTCGTTCTCCTGCATCGAATTAGAGGAGGCAATGCTCTCAGGTCGCAGGGGAAGCAGCAGCGGAGTGCAGCGCGGGAACGGCGGAGGAGGCACGGTTCCGATCAGCGACGAGGTGCGGGAGAGTCCTGGTGCTCCGGCGGTGGCTTGACGTGAGCGATGCGGGGGTTGATGAAGAGCCCGGTGCACAAGGGCACCATGTGAGGGAGCTCGTGGTGCACGGGGTCGGTAGGATCCAGGAGCACGGTGATCGGGCGTGAACGCAGCTGAGCTCGGGAGCGAGCTCCTGCGCGGGATGGAGTAACGAGGAGGCCTGCGCGATCGGGACAGGAGGCTCGCGGCAGCAAGGCTGCAGGTGTGGTGGCTCGGCAAGAGGAGAAGGAGGCTGTGATCTGGTTGGATGGCGCTAAAAGCAAGGTGAAGGCACTCGGCTGTGGTGGTTGGTGGGATGGGGATCCCGATGAAGGAGGGAATCAGGGGCGATGGGACAAGCTCCGGAGAAACAAGGGAGAGTGAGTGGCAGCGGCTGGGAGGATTAGATGGATCGATGGGACAGCTAGGGTTTCATCTGTGTATATATATAGCAGGTGAGCTAAATTAGGGGCTATCCGGTCCCTCCGATCATAATCATACGATCCGGGATAAATGGGTTAGGGGAGTCCAAATGAGAAAACGATGATACTTTTATAGATGTTTGGGGATGATCCGGACCCAATGGTGACGACTGTCCGGGTTGGGTTCGGAGGAGTTTCGGACGCGCAAGAGGGGTCTATGCACTGCACAAAGAGGGGTAGGCTGGGCCTAGGTGGACTGTGAAGGGGAGTTGGGCTGAGAGGAGAGAAGAGAAGGAGAGGCCCGATAGCAGTTTTTGGAGACCGAAAATATCCGACGTATGACCGACTATAATGCCGCTATATATATAACTGTTGGGCTATCAAACGAGCTCCAAATGCGATGAAACTTGGCAGTCGGCCTACTGACAACATAACAACACTGCATGTCAACTTTCAACCCATTCTGAGAACATTTTCCGGCCACTTATAAAAATATTATTTCGCACGTGCGGCGGGCGCGTGTGAGTGTGTCTGGGCTCAGAACGGACAACGGAAGGAACGGGGGAACCCGTACGGATGCATGTTTGAAAACATGATGATGCAATGCGGATGATGGCATGGCAAAAATGCAATACACAAACAAATGACAAGGCAACAACATCGAATAACTGGAAGACACCTGGCGCATCGGTCTCGGGGCGTTACATGACACCACTAGAGGGATGACAACATACATCTCATCAAAATATCGAACGAATACCAAATTCACATGACTACTAATAGCAAGACTTCTCCCATGTCCTCAGGAACAAACGTAACTACTCACAAAGCATATTCATATTCATAATCAGAGGGGTATTAATACGGATAATGGATCTGAACATATGATCTTCCACCAAGTAAACCAACTAGCATCAACTACAAGGAGTAATCAACACTACTAGCAACCCACAGGTACCAATCTGAGGTTTGGATACAAAGATTGGTTACAAGAGATGAACTAGGGTTTGAGATGAGATGGTGCTGGTGAAGTTGTTGATCGAGATTGACCCCCTCCCAATGAGAGGATCGTTGGTGATGACAATGGTGATGATTTCCCCCTCACGGAGGGAAGTTTCCCCGGCAGAACAGCTCCGCCGGACCCCAAGATTGGTTCCGCCAAGGTTCCGCCTCGTGGAGGCGGAGTTTCGTCCCGTAAGCTTGCTTATTATTATTTCTCGGACGAAAGACCTTGTAAAATAAGGGAGAATAGGCATAAGTATTGTGACATAATGTGTAATAACATCCCATAATGCAATAAATATCGATATAAAAGCATGATGCAAAATGGACGTATCAACCTCCACGCTATCAAATACCTCCCACTAAAGCTCAAAGGGCCAGCTCGGCACTGGTTAAACAGCCTGCCTGAAAACTCTATCGGCAGTTGGGAGGACTTGGAAGAAGCCTTCCTCGACAACTTCCAAGGTACATATGTCCGGCCACCAGACGCCGATGACTTAAGCCACATAGTCCAACAACCTGGAGAGTTAGCCAGGAAATTTTGGACTAGGTTCCTAACCAAAAAGAACCAGATCGTCGACTGTCCGGATGCCGAAGCTCTAGCGGCCTTTAGACATAGCATCTGCGACGAATGGCTCACCCGCCACCTTGGCCAAGAAAAGTCGAAATCTATGGCAGCCCTCACGGAACTTATGACCTGCTTTTGTGCGGGTGAGGATAGCTGGCCCTTCCGAGGCCAAAAACAGCAACGGCAAGCTCCAACGCAGCAGACCCAAACGCCGAAGCAATGGCGATAACACCGATGACACTACTGTCAATGCCGGATTCAACGGCTCCATGTCCGGTCAGCAGAAAAAGCCGTATAAAAGAAAAAATCAGGGACCGTCCAGCATGGACCGCATACTCGACCGACCATGCCAAATCCATGGCACCCCAGACAAACCAGCTAACCATACCAACAGAGATTGCTGGGTTTTTAAGCAAGCCGGCAAGTGAAATGCCGAGAACAAGGAAGAGGGATCGCAGAGCGAGGACGATGACGAGGAGCCCCTGCAGCCAAACACAAGGGGACAGAAGAAGTTTCCCCCTCAGTTCAAAATGGTGAACATGATATATGCTACACACATCCCTAAGAGGGAGCGCAAACGCGCACTCAGGGGCATCTATGCGATAGAGCCAGTCGCCCCAAAATTCAATCCATGGTCATCGTGCCCGATCACTGTTGATCATCGGGATCATCCGACCAGTATCCGGCATGGCGGATCATCCGCACTAGTCCTAGACCCAATCATTGACGGATTCCACCTAACGCGAGTCCTCATGGACGGTGGCAGCATCCTCAATCTTCTCTATCAGGATATAGTGCGCAAAATGGGCACTAACCCATCATGGATCAAGCCCACAAGGACTACCTTTAAAGGAGTCATACCAGGCGTAGAGGCCCGCTGTACGGGCTCAATCACACTTGAGGTTGTCTTTGGATCTCCAGACAACTTCCGAAGCGAGGAGTTAATCTTCGACATCGTCCCCTTTCGCAGTGGCTATCACGCACTGCTTGGATGAACCGCATTTGCTTGATTCAATGCGGTACCTCACTATGCTTATCTCAAGCTCAAGATGCCCGGTCCACGTGGCGTCATAACAGTCAATGGAAATACGGAACGCTCCCTCAGTACCAAAGAGCACACAGTTTCCTGAGCAGCAGAAGTACAGAGCGGCCTTCTCAAGCAGAACCTTAATTCGGCTGCCGAGCCCTCGGACACAATCAAGAGAGTCCGGACTATTCTGCAGCAAGACAGCCCGGCTCGTCAAGAGCTTAACTAGCAATTTGGCCTCCGTCCCAGTCCCAATCAAATTGGCGGCATCCGTACCGCGCGTACATAACTACGCACTCAAAATTCCATGGGCATCGATGGAGGCATAGCTAGCCCGTGATCCACCGTGCGGCTCGACCGACCCTGGATCCGCACACCTTCACTTTTTCTTTTTTTTCATTTCGGGTTTTTCTCTTCTCGAGACTTTTTCTAGTAACCTGATCATCGGACCGATCATGGGACAGATACACCAAGGAGGCAAGGAGCTTTGACGTACAAAGGAATCCCCAGGTGGTCTCTGCTAATGATTGCTATACCTGTTTTAGATACCCGCATGTAGCTTGCTCTTAGTCATGGCATGTTAAATAGCCTTACTTGCTTATCGCAATGCTTGCACAAGTACGCCTCGACATATTTATCAAATTACAATGAAAAATATTTGGCACCGTCAGCTTATTACTTGATTTTTTCCTTGCCTCTATATTTATTACTCATCGCACCCATACACTCTAGTACGTATTACTTCACCAGGGGCTTCATCACGCCCTGCAATACGGCAACAAAGTCCGAACACTTTTTACAGTATAGTTCGGCACCCCGAACTTTTAGCATTATATGCATCTGCTCTGAATCATGTCTTTGGTCAATAGTTGGGTTGCCCGGCTACTATGCTTACTACCTTATGTTCCGCTATATCGGCTGGGGTAGTAAAGGGAGAACTACTGCGATTGTGTCCCGGTTCTTCCGAACGAACACCTCAGTAGAGAAAGCCAAAAATGACTGTCATGATGCAGCGAGAGTTGGTCAGCTGTTCAAGAGGTTTCAAATCCTTAGAGATTTTTTTCGCTTTATGCGAGGAGTCATTTTTTATCTGATCAGGTGTATATAGTGCCCCTAGTTCGGTCTTCCGACTACCAGGGGCTTCGCCAAAATTCTCATTGTCAAACTCCTATGGCTAAGTGAGGGTGATAAAGGCCGTATAGTCTGATTGCCTTGTTCATTGCGCTAAACACCTCCTTTAAGGACCAGAATGTGGAGTAAAGAGTGTTTAGATTTATCCCGAACACCCCCATACTATCTACGTGGGGGCAGAAGCCGGCGACTGGCCAACCCTCAGATTTCATAAACGGCTGCACAGGAGGTAAAATTTTAAAAGTCGCAAGCATTATATTACATAACGACATTGTTTCATATTACAGGACAGGATAATATGAATGTTTTCATGGGAATATAACATCCTTCGCACATTACTTCGCCACAAGGCGGGATCCCTCCAGGACTCAAAATATAGCTCGGGTCAGCGGTGCTCCTTGCCCTCAGGTGGCCCCTCGGTCATCGGCTTCTTGGCATCCATCTTCGCCCAGTGCATCTTGACGCGGGCAAAGGCCATCCGTGCACCTTCAATGCAGACCGACCGCTTCACGACTTCAAGCCGTGGGCAGGCACTCACAAGCCGCTTCACAAGTCCGAAGTAGCTGCTGGGCATGGGCTCGGCAGGCCATAACCGGACTATTAGGTCCTTCATGGCTAGCTCGGCCGCCTTGTGCAGCTCGACCAGCTGTTTCAGCTGGTCGCTGAAGGGCACCGGATGTTCTGGTCCAAGGTATTGAGACTAGAACAGCTTATCCGTAGAACTCCCTTCTTCGCCTCGATAGAATTTGGCAGCATATGATATGCTGCGCGGCCAATCCGTAAGCGCCCTTGGAGAGCTCCAAATTCAGGTAAGTAAAAGGAATGTTTCCTTCGCAGACTTGCTTTTGCATAATGAAAGCCTTACCCGCCGCGATCTTCTTGGCCACCTGGATTTCCTGGAGGGCGCTCTGGGCTTCGTTCCAGGCATCTTGGGTGCTCTGGCGGGCCTTCGCAAGTTCGGACCCTTGCGTCTTAACATCACGCTCCAAGGACTCGTACTTCTTGACGGCGTCCTGGACCTCTTGTCGGACCTCGCTGACCCGGGCCTCATGCTTCTCGTGCATGGCGCGTTCCTCAACCGTTTTGTTCTCAGCCTCGACCAACGCCTTCTTGAGGGCAACCACCTCGGTCGTGGCCCCTAATAAGGTTCATGACACTTTAGTCAGCACGAACCATTCATCCTTCCCAAATATACACGTAGGTTACTACATACCTTGGCTGTCCTCCAGCTACTTCTTCACGAGGCCGAGCTCTTCCTCAGCCCGCTCCAGGTTCTGCTTCAGTCCGGAGACCTCCGTAGTACGAGCGGCAGCAGCCAGCAGCGATGCCTACTTATTCACATAGACATCTTATGTTAGACTCCTGTGAAAATTATTTTGAACCTCTGTTCGGCTTTTTCTTTCCGAACACCGAACAGAGCATCAGGGGCTACTGTCTACACTGTGATATTATTTCTACAATTACATTACTTACCTCAAAGCCTGTTAGAAGGCTAGCATAGGCTTCGTTCAGTCCGCTTTCAGCGGACCGAACCTTCTCGATCACCTTACCCATAAGGATACGGTGTTCATCCCCAATGGAAGCACCTCGCAGCGCTTCTAGCAGATTATCCAGTGCCTCTGATTGGAACAGGCACACCTCCTCCTTTCGGGGAAGGCTGCTCGCCTAATTCCGGAGCCGTGTAGATCTCCGGAATGGTATCCGGCTAGGGGCCAAATTGAACTTGGCCCTCATCACCAGTCCCCAAGGGGCTTTCCCCCCCATGTGTTTGGCGGCCGAGAAGTCATCTTTTGGTGGCACCCTGACAACCTCCGGCATCTCTCCCTGACCTGGGAAGGCCCTTTGGGACACCACCTCGTCATCACCCTTGGCCGGGGAAGAGTGAGCGGGCGGCGGTGACACGCTGGCCATCTCCTTTGAATATAGCGAACCTCTTGTTGAGGATTGCGGGGAGCTGTCACAGGCCGGACTGCAATGGCATGATTTAAACATATTAATATTACAAAGCGGAAAGGCCAGACATTTGGACGTGCATAAGGTTTTTGGTACTTACGAGGCGGCCCGAAGCTTGGTCCGGGGCAGTCGCTCTGGACTGCTATCGACATCCCACGCGAAGTTATCCGCGAGGGAACCCTTCCCCTTCTTGGGCGCCTCTGCCTCCAGATTTGTGGAGGCCCCCCTTTTTCTTCCTTCCCCTCTCAGGAGGGGATTCGCTTTCTTCCTCCTCCTTGTCGTCATCTTCGGCGGCCGAAGAGTGAGTCTCATCTTCGGACGTCACGTCCAAAGCACTTTTTCGGTGAAGGCCACTCCTGGCCCCATTGGCCGTTTTCTTGGCCTTCTTCTCTGGCACATCATAAGGCACTGGAAATAGCATCTTCATTAGAAGTGGGGTTTCTTGGTCTTCGGGTAGCAGACCTGGACAGTTAATCCGCCCCGCTATGTCGATACTGGCCTGAAAAGTTGATAGCAAGGCTTAGACTCCTTCAAAATATGCCAGTAAAGGGTATACCTTGAAAACACGAAAGAACTTACCGGATTCGCCTGGCGTTTTAAGCTAATCCCACGATCCTCGGTCGTGGGCGGTGGTGTCTCACCGAACTTGAAGAGCACTTTCCAGATGTCTTCGTGCGTCATGCCGAAGAGCTCTAGTAGCGTCTGGTGCTTGGCCGGATCGAACTCCCACAAATAGCAAGTCCCGCGTTGGCACAGAAGGATCTGGCGAATGAGCATAACCTGGATCACGTTGACAAGTTTGATTCTCTTGGTTATCATGTTCTGGACGCACGTCTGGAGCCCAGTCAGCTTGTTCGAGGAACCCCAGGTTATGCCCTTCTCTTGCCAGGAGGTGAGCCGCATCGGAGCTCCGAATCGGAACTCGGGGGCCGCCGCCCAGCTGGTGTCGCGTGGCTCGGTGATGTAGAACCACCCCAATTGCCACCCCTTCACCATCTCCACAAAGGAGCCTTCGGGCCAGGTGACATTGGGCATCTTGCCCACCATGGCGCCTCCGCACTCTGCTTGTTGGCCGCTCACCACCTTCGGCTTCACATTGAAGGTATTCAGCCATAGGCCAAAGTGAGGTGGGATGTAGAGAAAGGCCTCGCACACGACAATAAATGCTGAGATGTTGAGGATAGAGTTGGGGGCTAGATCATGGAAGTCCAGCCCGTAGTAAAACATCAATCCGCGGACAAAGGGTGGAGAGGGAATCCCAGCCCGCGGACGAAATGTGTGAGAAACACAACTCTCTCATGGGGCTCTGAGGTAGGGACGATTTGCCTCCAGATCCGGACATAATTGGAGTGCTTTCTCGGGCGGGGAAAGCTAGAGCTTGGGCGCTGGAGCTCGAGAATGGATGGGCAGAGGAAGAGAGAAGGCGTGGGAGAAGAAGGGGGAATCCTTATCCCCTTATAAAGGCAGTGAATATCGAACGCCTCCCCACTCGCCTTAAAACTCGCCTATTCCCAAGGGCTATGTAAACAGGCACGATTGGGTTACCCACGCCCGAATTGATGAAAATCCCGTAATAAGGGGACACGATCTCTGCTTTGACAAGACGTGCCAATGGCAACCGCGTCTCGAAACGTGGAGCGGCAGACGAAAAACGGTTTGAAATTATGGCCGGGCAAATGTGATGTCATATTACAAAAAGTTGTCAGTAGATTGGACTCGTGGAAAATTATGTTCCCTCTGCAGTTGTGTGTGGTGTGTGTGTTACAGGTCCGGACACATTGAATACGTCCGAAGACTATCTTGGAGTTCGGAAGGAGGAACCCGCCTTGCAATGCTGAAGACAGATCTACGCGCCGGATACCTTGTCCTTGAAGCCAGGTTCAGGGGCTACTGAGGGAGTCCTGGACTAAGGGGTCCTCGGGCGTCCGGCCTGTTAGGCATGGGCCGGACTGATGGGCTGTGAAGATACGAAGACCGAAGACTGCAACCGTGTCTGGATGGGACTCTTCTTGGCGTGGAAGGCAAGCTTGGCGACCAAATATGTAGATTCCTTTCTTTGTAACCGACCTTGTGTAACCCTAGATCCTCCCGGTGTCTATATAAACCGGAGGACTTAGTCCGGAGAGGGATACCTTCATTACCATAGCTATACAAGCTAGACCTCTAGGGTTTAGCCATTACGATCTCGTGGTAGATCAACTCTTGTAATACTCATATTCATCAAGATCAATCAAGTAGGATGTAGGGTATTACCTCCATAGAGAGGGCCCGAACCTGGGTAAACATCGTGTCCCCTGTCTCCTGTTACCATCGACCTTAGACACACAGTTCGGGACCCCCTACTCGAGATCTGCCGGTTTTTGACACCGACACTCTTCTATTAAATCGGATAGCTCAAATCATACACTGGCTGGCTAGAAACCCCCATCCTGTTTTTGAAGCATTCCAGAAAGGCAGACGCTTTTTCATCATGATTTTCAACTACACCGCCATCTTGTAGCAAAAGTGTGGTGACGGAATTCCTTCTGTATGTCTCTGTAGCCCACGCGTGAAAATACATATACATATCCAAGTTAAATCATCGATGCTACTTATGCCTATGAGGTACTAGAGTATGAATGCACTTAAATTTATACTTCATGTTATCCCTCTCAACACTAGAATTTGGACTAGACAAAGTCTAAATTGATGTCTAACTTGTGGCCTGGTTTGGTAACATAGTTTTCTCAAAACCTTAGCAATCTAAAACCTCAATATTCAATTGCCTAGGAGATGAATACTTCAGTTTCTAAAACTATGGTATTGGAACTGCCTAGGCCTAGTTTGGAAACATAGTTTGGTATTATGAAGTGTTGGCAATGAATACTAAAAACAAACAAAATCATAGTTTTAGTGAAACTACCAATATGTTTCGCTGGTACTGTTTTACCGTATTGACCTAGGAACTTGTACACGATTAATTGGTCATGGTTAGCTATGAAGAATAGGAATCAGTATCATGTTTAACTAGCGCGAATCATGCTATGGAGAGCAATGAATCACTAGTACGAAAAAGATACAGCCATCTGGTTAATTGTGCTTACAAGTTACAAACCCACATGCATGGTAGTCAAGGACAGGATGACACGGGCCTTTTTTTCTCAGTTTGACAAAAAATAGGCCAAACCTCTTTTTTAATACTTCAAAAAACCACTATCTTGGGAATACCACTCTTTATGAAACTATAGTTGTTGGTATAGCCAAACACCTCACAATATTTAAAACTATTGTTTTTCTAGAAACCGTAGTATTATGATGATACTTTAAAAGTCCTTTGTATCCAAATGGGGTTGAGTATGTTTTTACACTATATCTTTTGCTACAATATCCTAGGTTTCCATTTAAACTTGATGCTCTACACCTAGTTCAAGTCTCTCCTAATCCTAATTGTGTTATTCGATCACCAAAGGACCACCATATACAACTAATTGAGCTATTTGAACCTAATTAATCCTAAATGGCTCGTCCCCATCATCCTCGACATCCCCTCTCCGACCTCCCGACTAAAACCCTAGATGCCTAGAGATGAACATAAGGCGACTCACGCTGGCACCTAGGATTCTCACGGAGGGGCCGGTGTCTTCTCCTTGGGCGATGAGAGTCAGCGGATCCAGGTTCTCCTGCCTAGGATCAGACTGCATCTCATCCGATGATGAGGCTGCACCGACGGTCGAGGTCAAGATGGCCCTAGATGTGTTGAGAGAAGATGTGGAAAACTCGGACTGGACTCCGATGGGTCACAGAAGGAAGAAGGTCGAGGCAGAGATCATGCAGGAATTCTGGAACGATGTAGGCTTCCCAACTCAGCGTCGCGCTTCTGGGAGAGGCAATCGTCCTGGCCATCGGGTACGCCATCGGTCCCTCAGGGTGAGCATGTTGAACCTTGTAGTGCGCAAGAGAAGGACATGGATGCAGCTGGTTCGGAACGGGCTAGGACAGCGTCGTCGACTAGCTCGACGGTGATGGAGATAGGCCGGAATATGTCCTCATCGCCTTCTGCACTACGGTTGTCTCGCGCACCACATATGGGGCCCTTGCTGCTATGAGGGATTACTCCACCTTCGATTCTAGGTCAGTTCCTTGACAAGGACAAGGTGATCCAGGCCCGGCTTAGTCTAGAGAGCTCGCGGACGCCGGTTTCTCTGCCGGGTTCAGAGGCCGATCGAGATGCTACTTCGGAGGCTAAACCAACACAGGCAAAATCAACGGAGATTCAAACTCATATCGCATCGAACATCGGGCCCATGCTACATGTAGGGTGGGCTACATACCAAAACTCATGGGCCTACGTAAACAACGCATGAGAGATCTCTGGTACCCGACACAGCCACTGTCGATCGTACGATCAGACGCTGCACAGCCGCCATCGATCGCATCCTCTCCATCGACTTCATTCATATGGCTGCGGCTCTTCCTGCAGACGCCACCATAGACTGTTGCTTCTCACCTCAACACCAGTATGGGCCGCTCCTACGCTGCGGTTGTGGCGGCACTGCAGCGCCCACCACCAATGCGGGCGGCCTCGACCATGGGAGGGCCCAACCCTCATGCTCCTCCAATGGCGGGGGTGACTCCCGCTCCGTCTTACCCTATGGAGATGACGCTCCATCTCGCCCTATGGTGCCGACGCCAACGCCGAGCTTCAATGGCCCTGCAGTCCCTCACCAACAGCAGCGTGGACTGGCGGCGAACTACGAGTACACGAATAATCATCCTCCTACTTATGGCCAGACAGGGCAGTACCAAATTGAAGGAAATATGCCTTGGAGGCAATAATAAAATTGTTATTTATATTTCCTTATATCATGATAAATGTTTATTATTCATGCTATAATTGTGTTAACTAGAAACTTAGTACATGTGTGAATACATAGACAAACAGAGTGTCACTAGTATGCCTCTACTTGACTAGCTCGTTAATCAAAGATGGTTAAGTTTCCTAGCGATAGACATGAGTTCTCATTTGATGAATGGGATCACATCATTAGAGAATGATGTAATTTACTTGGCCCATCTGTTAGCTTAGCAGTATGATCGTTTAGTTTATTGCTATTGCTTTCTCCATAACTTATACATGTTCCTATAACTATGAGATTATGCAACTCCCGAATACCGGAGGAACACTTGTGTGCTATCAAACGTCACAATGTAACTGGGTGATTATAAAGATTCCCTACAGGTGTCTCTAATGGTGTTTGTTGAGTTGTCATAGATCCAGATTAGAATTTGTCACTTCGATTGTCGAAGAGGTATCTCTGGGCCCTCTCGGTAATGTACATCACTATAAGCCTTGCAAGCAATGTGACTAATGATTTAGTTACGAGATGTTTCATTATGGAACGAGTAAAGAGACTTGCCGGTAACGATATTGAACAGTATGATGATACCGACGATCGAATCTCGGGCAAGTAACATACCGATGACAAAGGGAACAATGTATGTTGTTATGCGGTTTGACCGATAAAGATCTTTGTAGAATATGTAGGAACCAATATGAGCATCTAGGCTCCGCTATTGGTTATTGATCGGAGATGAGTCTCGGTCATGTCTACATAGTTCTCGAACCTGTAGGGTCCACACGCTTAACGTTCGATGACGATCGGTATTATGAGTTTATGTGTTTTGGTGTACCGAAGATAGTTCGGAGTCCAGGATGCGATCAAGGACATGACGAGGAGTCTCGAAATGGTCGATACATCAAGATTGATATATTGGAAGGTTATGTTTGGACACCGAAATGGTTTCGGATGAGTTCGGGCATATACCGGAGTACTGGGGGGTTACCGGAACCCCCCCGGGTCTTAATGGGCCTACATGGGCTTTAGTGGAAGAGAGAGAAGGCGGCCAAGAGGTGGGGCGCGCCCCCCAAGCCCAATCCGAATTGGGAAGGGGGGCGGCTCCCTTTTCCTTCTTCTCCTCTTCCCCTTCCTTCCCCCTCCTAGTTGGACTAGGAAAGGGGAGAAACCTACTCCTAGTAGGAGTAGGAATCCCCCCTTGGGGGCGCACCATGAGGTCGGCCGCCCCCCTCCTCCCCTCCTTTATATACGGAGGAGGGGGCACCCCATAGACACACAAGTTGATCTCTTAGCCGTGTGTGGTGCCCCCCTCCACAGATTTCCACCTCGGTCATATTGTCGTAGTGATTAGGCGAAGCCCTGCGTCGGTAACTTCATCATCACCGTCAACACGCCGTCGTGCTGACAAAACTCTCCCTCAGCCTCAGCTGGAACTAGAGTTCGAGGGGCGTCACCGAGCTGAACGTGTGCAGATCGCGGAGGTGTCGTGCGTTCGGTACTTGATCGGTTGGATCGCGAAGACGTTCGACTACATCAATCATGTTACTTAACACTTCCGCTTTAGGTCTATGAGGGTATGTAGACACACTCTCCCCTCTCATTGCTATGCATCCCTAGATAGATCTTGCATGGTCGTAGGAATTTTTTTGAAATACTATGTTCCCCAACAGTGGCATCCAAGCCAGGTCTATGTGTAGATGTAATATGCACGAGTAGAACACAAAGGAGTTGTGGGCGTGGGTATATACATATTGCTCGCCGTCACTAGTTGTTTCTTGGTTCAGCGGTATTGTTGGATGAAGTGGCCCGGACCGACATTACATGACCACATTCATGAGACACGTTCTACTGACGTGCTTTGCACACAGGTGGCTGGCGGGTGTCAGTTTCTCCAACTTTAGTTGAATCGGATTCAATGAACAGGGTTCTTTCTGAAGATCAAAAAGCAATCATTATACCATGTTGTGGTTTTTATGCCATAGGTAAGAATGGTTCTTGCTAGAAGCTGATACGTCTTCGTCGTATCTACTTTTCCAAACACTTTTACCCTTGTTTTGGACTCTAACTTGCATGATTTGAATGGAACTAACCTGGACTGACGTTGTTTTCAGCAGAATTGCCATGGTGTTATTTTTGTGCAGAAATAAAAGTTCTCGGAATGACCTGAAAATCAATGGAGAATTATTTTGGAATATATAAAAAAATACTGGAAGGAAGATCCACGTCAGGGGGGCCTCCACCTGTCCATGAGGGTGGGGGCGCGCCCTACCCCCCTGGGCGCGCCCCCCTGCCTCGTGGGCCCCCTTGCGCTCCACCGACCTCAACCCTCACTCCATATATTCACTTTTGGGAAGAAAAAAACCAGGGAGAAGGATTCATCACGTTTTACGGTATGGAGCCGCCGCCAAGACCTAAACTCTCTCGGGAGGGCTGATCTCGAGTCCGTTCGGGGCTCTAGAGGGGGGAATCCGTCGCCATCATCATCATCAACCATCCTCCATCACCAATTTCATGATGCTCACCACCGTGCATGAGTAATTTCATCGTAGGCTTGCTGGACGGTGATGGGTTGGATGAGATTTATCATGTAATCGAGTTAGTTTTGTTAGGGTTTGATCCCTAGTATCCACTATGTTATGAGACAGATGTTGCTATGAATTTGCTATGCTTAATAATGCTTGTCACTAGGGCCCGAGTGCCATGATTTCAGATCTGAACCTATTATGTTTTCATCAATATATGAGAGTTCTTGATACTATCTTGCAAGTCTATAGTCACCTATTATGTGTTATGATCCGTTAACCCCGAAGTGACAATAATCGGGATACTTACCGATGATTATCGTAGTTTGAGGAGTTCATGTATTCACCATGTGTTAATGCTTTGATCCGGTACTCTATTAAAAGGAGGCCTTAATATCCCTTAGTTTCCAATAGGACCCCGCTGCCACGGGAGGGTAGGACAAAAGATGTCATGCAAGTTCTTTTCCATAACCATGTATGACTATATTCGGAATACATGCCTACATTACATTGATGAACTGGAGCTAGTTCTGTGTCACCCTAGGTTATGACTGTTACATGATGAACCGCATCCGGCATAATTCTCTATCACCGATCCATTGCCTACGAGCTTTCCATATATTGTTCTCTGCTTATTTACTTTGCTGTTGCTATTGTTATCATCACTATAAAACATCAAAAATATTACTTTTGCTATCGTTACCTTTTACCACTGTTACCACTACTATCATATTACTTTGCGACTAAACACTTTGCTACAGATAGTAAGTTTCTAGGTGTGGTTGAATTGACAACTCAGCTGCTAATACTTGAGAATATTCTTTGGCTCCCCTTGTATCGAATCAATAAATTTGGGTTGAATACTCTACCCTCGAAAACGGTTGCGATCCCCTATACTTGTGGGTTATCAAGACTATTTTTTGGCGCCGTTGCCAGGGAGCATAGCTCTATTCTTTGAGTCACTTGGGATTTATATCTGCTTATCATTATGAAGAACTTGAAAGATCCAAGAACCAAGATTTATCCCTCAACTACGAGGGGAGGTAAGGAACTGCCATCTAGCTCGGCACTTGATTCACCTTCTGTTTTGAGTAAGCTTGCGACACCTAAACCTACACCTGCTATTCATTCTGATATGTCGCATGTTATTGATGATGCCACTTCTGCTATGCATGATACTTATGATGAAACTACTTCTATGCTTGATACTATTGTGCCACTTGGTGAATTTCTTGATGAACAACTTGCTAGGGCTAGAGAGAATGAAATTATTGAAACTGATAATATTGATGAAAGTGATGATGAAGACTCTCCCCCTAGATATGAATTACCTGCTGTGCCTGAGGGTTATGTTATGGATGGAGAAACTGGTAGAGACTTTCTTGCTTGCAATGATAGGAGTGATCTTAAGAAACTATTAGCTAAGCTGAAACAAAAAACTCTGAATGCTAGAATGAAATATGATCCTGCTTATGCTACTTCACCTATCTTTGTTACTGATAAGGATTATGATTTCTCTGTTGATCCTGAGATAATTACTTTAGTTGAATCTGATCCTTTCTATGGATATGAATCTGAAACTATTGTGGCACATCTTACTAAATTAAATGATATAGCTACCACGTTCACTAATGATGAGAAAACTCGCGACTATTATATCCTTAAGATATTTCCGTTCTCATTAAAGGGTGATGCTAACATATGGTTTAATTCTCTTGATCCTGGTTGTGTGCGTAGTCCCCAGGATATGATTTATTACTTGTCTGCTAAATATTTCCCCACTCATAAGAAACAAGCTGCTTTATGGGAAATATATAATTTTGTGCAAATTGAAGAAGAGAGTCTCCCACAAACTTGGGGGAGGCTTCTCCAATTACTTAATGCTTTGCATGATCATCCTCTTAAGAAAAATGAAATACTTTATATCTTTTATAATGGACTAACCGATGCTTCCAGAGACCACCTGGATAGTTTTGTTGGTTGTGTTTTCAGGGAAAGAACACCAGATGAAGCTGAAATTTTATTGAATAATATGTTGACTAATGAAAATATTTGGACACTTCCCGATCCAATTCCTGATCCAATTCCTGAACCAACTCCTAAGCCAACTCCTAAGAAAAGGGGTATTCTATTTCTCGGTCCTGAAAATATGCAAGAGGCAAAGAAATCTATGAAAGAAAAAGGTATTAAAGCTGAAGACGTTAAGAATTTACCTCCTATTGAAGAAATGCGTGGTCTTAATTTACCGCCTGTTGAAGAAATACATAGTCTTGATAACCCGACACAGGTAGTAAAGGTAAATTCTCTCTACAGATATGATAAAGCTGAAATCCCATTTACTAAGTTTGTTAGCCCATGCTTAGATGAGTTTGATAACTTTATGGTTAAGCAAGAAAACTTCAATGCTTATTTTGGTAGAGAATTAAAACGCAATGCTGATATGCTTGAACACTTAGGTGATTATATGGCTAATATCAAAGGTGAACTAAAACTTATTAGTAAACATGCTTCTATGGGTACCACTCAAGTAGAACAAGTACTTAAGGCTCAAAATGATTTGCTCAATGCATTGACTGGTAAGAAAAATGATAATGCTGTTAGAGTTATGACTAGAGGTGCTAAAATGACTCAGGAACCCTTGTATCCTGAGGGCCATCCTAAGAGAATTGAGCAAGATTCTCAGAGAAATAATATCGATGCACCTAGTCCTTCTAAGAGGATGAAAAAGAGAAATGATAGGACTTCGCATGCTTCTAGTGAACCTGTTGTAGACACACCTAAGAATCCTGACGATATTTCTATTTCTGATGCTGAAACACAATCTGGTAATGAACATGAACCTAGTAATAATGTTAATGATGATGTTCATGTTGATGCTCAACCTAGTAATGACAACGAAGTAGAGATTGAACCTGTTGTTGATCTTGATAACCCACAATCAAAGAATCAACGTTATGATAAGAGAGACTTTGTTGGTAGGAAGCACGGTAAGGAAAGAGAACCATGGGTTCAGAATCCCATGCCTTTTCCTCCTAAACCATCCAAGAAAAAGGATGATGAGGATTTTGAGCGCTTTGCTGAAATGGTTAGACCTATCTTTTTGCGTATGCGATTAACTGATATGCTCAAAATGAACCCTTATGCTAAGTACATGAAAGAAATTGTTACAAATAAAAGAAAGATACCGGAAGCTAAAATTTCCACCATGCTTGCTAATTATACTTTTAAGGGTGGGATACCTAAGAAACTAGGAGATCCAGGAGAACCAACTATAACATGCTCCATTAAAAGAAACTATGTTAAAACTGCTTTATGTGATCTTGGAGCCGGTGTTAGTGTTATGCCTCTCTCTTTATATCGTAGACTTGATTTGAATAAGTTGACACCTACTGAAATATCTTTGCAAATGGTTGATAAATCAATTGCAATACCTGTCGGTATTTGTGAGGATGTGCTTGTTGTGGTTGCAAACATTACTATTTTGACAGACTTTGTTATTCTTGATATTCCCGAGGACGATAATATGTCTATTATTCTTGGAAGACCCTTTTTGAATACTGCAGGGGTTGTTATTGATTGCAACAAAGGCAATGTCGCTTTTCATGTTAATGGTAATGAGCATACGGTACACTTTCCGAGGAAACAACCTCAAGTCCACAGTATCAACTCTATTGGAAAAATTCCATCGATTATTTTTGGAGGTTTTGAATTTCCTCTTCCTACTGTCAAGAAGAAATATGATATTCTTATTGTTGGGGATATGCATATCCCCGTTGAGGTAACCTAGTGTTATTAGAAAATTCTCCGGTTCCATGTTATTCGGAATGAGTTTTTTAACAAGACCTGATCAACCTTGTTAGTGGACTCCTTTTGATGAGCATGAGATGGATGAATTTAGAAAACACAACTCTCTGTACCCTCTTTTTACTTTCTGTTATTTATATTAAATAAAGCAAAAATAGTAATTTCTGTCTGTTTTCTGAATTATCCATGCAATAAAAAATACCCCAAAAATAAAAGTTCTCCAAATGCCTTGAAATTTAAATATGATCTTTTCTAGAATATTTGAGAATATTTGGCACTGAGAACATAGCAGGGGGAGCAAGCACCTGGCCACCAGGGTGGAGGGCGCGCCCTACCCCCCTGGGCGCGCCCCCTGCCTCGTGGGCGCATGGTGGCTCCCCTCCACTTATTCCAGCTACCACACACTCCTTCTTCCTCCCACAAACATCACTAACGAGCTCAAACCCGAGTCCAAGCTCATTTTGCTACCATTTTTGATCTCCTTGCTCAAAGCACCTCTCACAAAACTGCTTTGGGGGATTGTTCCTTGGTATGTGACTCCTCCAATGGTCCAATTAGTTTTTGTTCTAGTGCTTTATTTATTGCATATTTTTGCTGCTTAGGTGGCCCTGTTCTTGAGCTTTCATGTCAAATTTATGTGGTCAAAAGTAGTTTTGATGCATGATATTGCCTCTAGGCACTTGTAGGAGTAGTTGCTATCAATTTTGTTGAGTTTGGTTCACTTTTATTTTGAAGTTACTAAAAATTTCAGAATTTTTTTAGAGGAAGAAATATGTTTAGGAAAATGTACCAAGGTGGTCCTTCAAGGAAGCAAGGACCCAGGCTCGCAATGCGCTATGCCGATGAAGAACCACCGAGGGAAGCTCAAGTGCGGGCTTGTGAATGGCCTTCAGAGGACTTTATGGATCAAGCAGGAATCAAGGAAGAATTTAACGCGTATGTGCGTAATGCCGATCTTGAGAACTTCGAGGCAAATAAGTGCCGCCAATACCACTATCTCACTGATTCCTTTGTGAGGAGGTTTGAATTTTCATCATCACGCAATTCTCAAACTGTCCTATTTGATCTTTATGAAAATTCTTATACTATGGACTTAGAGGATTTTAATACTTCTTACAAACTTCCACAATGGGGTAGTCCTAATGAACCTCGCAAATCTGAATTTAGAGATTTTCTTGCTAATAAAACTGTGGGGGAATCTAGAGACATAACATAAGCTACCATAGGGAGCATTCATTTTCCTGCTATACATTATTTTGCTCTCTTCATTGGTAGATGCAATAATGGTAAGGATGAAGCATGTCACATGTGAGTGCCTGATCTTAGCGTTCTCAGAAGCGCTGTTTTAGGAGATAAACAATACAACTTGAGAGCCATTGTTGCACATAGGTTGCATAATAATAGATTTATTGGAGATTTCTTTGGTGGAATTTATGCAAGCCGTCCAGCTAATTTTCTTGATATACCCATACATGGGTATGATATTGAGTTGCCTCCTGTTTATTTAGATTATGAGGCCATGGTTCGTCATCAGTTTGTTGAGAGGAACGATCAGTTCCTCCAGTACCGACTAATCTTTGACAAACGACGCACCTACCATGTCGCATCTCGGTACGACCCCAACTATTACTTTGGATATCCGCCAGGCCAGTCGTGGTAGACAAACTTAGGCCAAAAGCCTAAGCTTGGGGGAGTACGTATTTCTCACCGACATTACATTCACGTTCACACACTCATTGCTAGTTGTCGGTGGTCATACTTTTTCATTGTATCATCCATGCTAGTTTATTTTTCCTTTTTTATGCTTTCTTCTTGTGTGTTTAATAAACCTTAAGAAAGACAAAAAAATTAGGTGTAGCTTTTAATTAGTTTACTTTCCATGCTTGTAGTAGTAATTAAAAAGAAAACCCAAAAATATTTCTCGTTCTTCTTTTGTTTGTTGGGAGCTTTCCCGTGTAAATAGTTTTATTTCTTTTCTTGTTCTTTGGGGGTCGAGAGGAGAAGACCATAATTAAAATGTTAAAGTGGCTCCCATATGCATTATTGTTGATCTAACAAAGAGCCCATATTACCTTGTTTTCTCTCTTGAATTGAATGCTTGCAGATTCCAGCATAGTCCAATGCACGTGCACTATTATTATTATCCACACTATTCTGTCATGCAAGTGAAAGGCAATAATGATGATATACGATGAACTTATTGAGATGAGAAAAGCTGGTATGAAATTGACCTGTCTTGTTTTTGTAAATATGATTAGTTCATCGTTCCTGATTCAGCCTATTATGAATAAACATGTTTGCAATGACAATTAGATATTATAGTTGCTTATGCCCTGCTTAATCAGCTAGGAGCTCATAATAGTTTACCTCGCATGCCAACATGCTATTAAAATGGTTGTGATGTGGTATGATAGGGTGGTATCCTCTTTTGAACGATTCGAGTGGCTTGACTTGGCACATGTTCACGCATGTAGTTGAAACAAAATGAACATAGCCTCTACGATATTTATGTTCATGGTGCATTATATCCTACTCATGCTTGCATTCGGTGTTGATTAATTTTAATGAATGCTCATGACTGTTGTCGCTCTCTAGCTGGTCGCTTCCCAGTCTTTTGCTAGCCTTCACCTGTACTAAGCGGGAATACTGCTTGTGCATCCAATTCCATAAACCCCAAAGTTATTCCATATGAGTCCACCATACCTACCTATATACGGTATCTACCTGTCGTTCCAAGTAAATTTGTATGTGCCAAACTCTAAACCTTCAAATAAACACTCTGTTTTGTATGCTCAAATAGCTCATGTATCAACTAGGCCTGTCCGTATCTTGCATGTTAGGCGGGCTATCCTCAAGAGGAGTGGACTCTGCTCCTCACTCACGAGAAAATGGCTGGTCACCGGGATGCCCAGTCCCATGCTTTATGCAAATCAAATCAAAATAACTACAAACAAAACTCCCCCGGGACTCTTGTTAGTTGGAGGCACTCATTGTTTCGAGCAAGCCATGGATTTATGCTTGTTGGTGAAGGGGGAGTATAAACTTTACCATTCTGTTTGGGAATCGCCTATAATGTGTGTAGCATGGAAGATATCGCCATCTCTCGGTTGTTATGTTGACAATAAAAGTATACCGCTCAAAATATTTTTCATATCTATTTTAAAACCGAGCTCTGGAACCTCTACAAATCCCTGCTTCCCTCTGCGAAGGGCCTATCTATTTACTTTTATGTTGAGTCATCATCCTCTTATTAGAAAGCACCAGTTGGAGAGCACCGTTGTCATTTGCATTCATTAATGTTACTTTACATTGAGTATGACTTCACTGGATCTCTTTTACCATGAATTACAATGTCTAGTAAGTCCTTGATCTTTAAAGGTGCTCTGCATTTATGTTTTGCGGTCTCAGAAAGGGCTAGCGAGATACCATCTTGTTATATCATATTATGATTGTTTTGAGAAAGTGTTATCATCCGAGATTTATTATTATTGCTCGCTAGTTGATTATGCCATTGATATGAGTAAACATGAGACCTAAATGTTATTGTGAATATGGTTAGTTCATAATCTTTGCTGAAAACTTGAATGCTGGCTTTACATATTTACAACAACAAGAGCAAATAGAGTTTGTAAAAGTTTTTCTTCATCACTTTCAGTTTATCAACTGAATTGCTTGAGGACAAGCAAAGGTTTAAGCTTGGGGGAGTTGATACGTCCCCGTCGTATCTACTTTTCCAAACACTTTTGCCCTTGTTTTGGACTCTAACTTGCATGACTTGAATGGAACTAACCCGGACTGATGCTGTTTTTAGCAGAATTGCCATGGTGTTATTTTTGTGCAGAAATAAAAGTTCTCGGAATGACCTGAAAATCAATGGAGAATTATTTTCGAATATATAAAAAAATACTAGAAGGAAGATCCACGTCAGGGGGTCCTCCACCTGTCCACGAAGGTGGGGGGCGCGCTCTACCCCCTGGGCACGCCCCCTGCCTCCTGGGCCCCCTGACGCTCCACCGACCTCAACCCTGACTCCATATATTCATTTTCAAGGAGAAAAAAATCAGGGAGAAGGATTCATCGCGTTTTACGATATGGAACCGCCACCAAGCCCTAAACTCTCTCGGGAGGGCTGATCTGGAGTCCGTTCGGGGCTCCGGAGAGGGGAATCCGTCGCCATCGTCATCATCAGCCATCCTCCATCACCAATTTCATGATGCTCACCGCTGTGCGTGAGTAATTTCATTGTAGGCTTGCTGGACGGTGATGGGTTGGATGAGATTTATCATGTAATCGAGTTAGTTTTGTTAGGGTTTGATCCCTAGTATCCACTATGTTCCGAGATTGATGTTGCTATGACTTTGCTATGCTTAATTCTTGTCACTAGGGCCCGAGTGCCATGGTTTCAGATCTGAACCTATTATGTCTTCATCAATATATGAGAGTTCTTGATCCTATCTTGCAAGTCTATAGTCACCTATTATGTGTTATGATCCATTAACCCCGAAGTGACAATAATCGGGATACTTACCGGTGATGACCGTAGTTTGAGGAGTTCATGTATTCACCATGTGTTAATGCTTTGGTCCGGTACTCTATTAAAAGGAGGCCTTAATATCCCTTAGTTTCCAATAGGACCCCGCTGCCACGGGAGGGTAGGACAAAAGATGTCATGCAAGTTCTTTTCCATCAGCACGTATGACTATATTCGGAATACATGCCAACATTACATTGTTGAACTGGAGCTAGTTTTGTGCCACCCTATGTTATGACGGTTACATGATGAACTGCATCCGGCATAATTCTCTATCACCGATCCATTGCCTATGAGCTTTCCATATATTGTTCTCCGCTTATTTACTTTACCATTGCTATTGTTATCATCACTATAAAACACCAAAAATATTACTTTTTTTATCATTACCTTTTACCACCGTTACCACTACTATCATATTACTTTGCTACTAAACACTTTGCTGCAGATATTAAGTTTCCAGGTGTGGTTGAATTGACAACTCATGTGATGCCCCGAGACCGTTGCGCCAGATGTCTCCCAGTTGTTCGCCATCGTTGCCATGTCATTTGCTCGCGTGTTGCATCTTGTCATGTCATCATGTGCATTGCATTATCATGTTTTCAAAACTTGCATCCGTCCCGGTCTCCTCGTTCTTTCCGTTGTCCATTCTGAGCCAAGACACTTGCACGCGCCCGTGGCACGTCCGAAATATTATTTTATAAGTGGCTGGAAAATGTTCTCGGAATGGGATGAGATTTGGCGTGCGGCCTTGTTATAGTGTAGGTAGATCGCCTGCCAAGTTTCATCACATTCAGAGTCCGTTTGATAGCCCAACCGTTAAACTATAGCGGCAATATAGCCGGTCAAACGTCGGACGTTTCGGTCTCTGAAACTGCTGCCAGGCATCTCTCTTCTCTCTCTTTTCTGAGCCCATCAAACCCCTCACCTTCATTGACCGTTCCGATACCAACCGGGTTTTTTGATTCCCTCTTGTCATACCACCTAATCCCTCTTTGCACAGTGCATCGACACTTGCCCGTGTTCGAAAACTCCCCCGAACCCAACCCGGGCAGTCGTCACCGTTGGGTCCGGATCATCCCCAAACATTTATAGAACATCACCGTTTTCTTATTTGGACTTCCTAACCTAGTTTTCTTGAACTGCCCGATTTTGATCGGAGGGTCCGAATCTACCGTAAATTCCCCCTCTTTCCTTATATAAAACTCCCTAGTCTAAATCTGGACAAAACCCTAACTTCTAGGGGCTTGTCCCATTTCCCCGCCGCCACCTTCCAAATCGTCATCGGGATCCCTCCCGATCCACCCACCTCCTCTCTCCAAAATTCCCCATCGGGCCAATCTCGCAGCCCCCCTGCCGGTCCAAGCACCCGATCCACGGCAAGCCCGCAAGGCCCTAGCCTCTCGCCGGTGACCGCTTCACCAGCAGGACCCCTTCGCGCCCTCTCCTTCCCTCCTCCCTGACCACGGGCACGCCATCGACCCTCGCCGGTGAACCCAGCAGCTCACCCATGGTGGCTCCTTCTGCTTCCCCGGCAGCAGGGCTCCATCGTGCGTGCTCGTCTTCAACTCGCGCACCGCAGGTCGTCGTGCCTCCTCCTCCCGACTTTCTCCTGCTCGTCTTCCCTATTGTCTCTCATCCCTCTCGTTTTCTCTCTGTCTAGGAGCACCAACGCCCACCATCGTCGCTGGACGATGCAGCACCCGGCCGCCTCGAGCCCCGACGCCGGCGAGCCATCACCTCCGCCGCCCTTGCCCGTTCCCGACCTGTGCCGGATCCCACCGGCAGGGCCCCATCCGCGCCTCTTGCACCCCAAGGTCCAGACCGCCGCTGCTCTGCTTCTTCTCAAGCAGAGGAGCGCCCGCAAACCTGTGCCTCGCGCCCGGATCTAGCCGTCTCCGCGTCGTCTGCGCCGCCAACCCTGCCTCACTCACGACCGACGCCCTCCCCGCGCGTGGCACCGTGCCAAACGCCGCTCGATCAGCCACCGCGCCAAGTTCCCGCCGCCTGTCACCTGAACCTGTTGCTGTCGCTGTTCTGTAGTAACGAGCAGCAGCTCGTTCGCCTGCCTCGCCTCGCTTTGACCACACCTGGGCCAGCGCACCTCTAAATCAGGCCAAGGCCCAGCTCCTCTTTGCCCTAGCCACGCACAGGCCTCAAGGCCCAAAGTGAGCAGCCCCTCTCCACTCCCTCTCATGTACACTACCGGGCCAACCGGATTCGGCCCAGTGTGTTTTTTCCTTGTCTACAATTTTAGCTTTATTCCAGAGACGACTGTTTTATAGAAAACCCCCTGTTGTTCATGCTTATCATATCTCTCAAATGGTGCATCATATTGAAACAAATTATATATGTAAAATGCTTAGAATTTTGTGTAGATTAATAATTTGCAACTTTCATCTATGTTATGTTTAAACTATTGTTTGCATTAATTTGCTCATATGCCATGTTAAAATGCTTTATTTCATAACTATTTAACCGTAGCTCCAAATTTAATAAACTTTATATGTAAATGTGGTAGAAAATTCCTAGTTTAACATGGTGGCATTACTTTGCATGTTTAACAACTCAAAAACTATGTTTAGGGCAGAACAGTACCAAACCTAAAATATGCACATGAGGATTTTTCGGAATTGTTGTTCGTTGTTTCCGGCCTCATTTAAACTTGCCTAGATAAGTAGTTTTATTATGCTTCACCTCTTTCCATGTTAATAACATTTAATATTGTTGGGTACATAAACGAGAGTGAACTAAATGTTTGAATGTGGTGTTTTCTTCAATATGCAACTCGTTGCATATTGAGCTCCACTTAATTTGTAGGATTGTTTGTGCATATTGCCATGCCTCTTTTAAACCGGACATGCATCATACTTGGTTGTGCATCATGCCATGTTTATGTGATGGTTGTTTACTATGTTGCTTGCTTCTTTCCGGGTTGCTTCTCGCGTTAGCTTCGGTTTCATTCCGGAGTTATGAGGATTCGTTCGACTATGTCCGTTTGTCTTCTTCATTGACTCGTTCTTCTTCCTTGCGGGATCTCTGGCAAGATGACCATACCCTCGAAATCAATTCTATCTTTGCTTGCTAGTTGTTCGCTCTATTGCTATGCCGCAATACATACCACTTGCTTTATCATGCCTCCCATATTGCCATGTCAAGCCTCTAACCCACCTTTCCTAGCAAACCGTTGATTGGCTATGTTACCGCTTTTGCTCAGCCCCTCTTATAACGTTGCTAGTTGCAGGTGAAGATGAAGTTTGATCCATGTTCGATCATGGATATGTTGGGATATCACAATATCTCTTATTTAATTACTGCATCTATATACTTGGTAAAGGGTGGAAGGCTCGGCCTTATGCCTGGTGTTTCGTTCCACTCTTGCCGCCCTAGTTTCTGTCATACCGGTGTTAAGTTCGTTGATTTTGCGTTCCTTACACGGTTGGGTGTTATGGGGGACCCCTTGACAGTTTGCTTTGAATAAAACTCCTCCAGCAAGGCCCAACCTTGGTTTTACATTTGCCTAACAACCTATTACCCTTCCCTTGGGTCGGCCAACCCAAGGGTCA
Source organism: Triticum urartu (assembly GCF_003073215.2). Classification (NCBI taxonomy): domain Eukaryota; kingdom Viridiplantae; phylum Streptophyta; class Magnoliopsida; order Poales; family Poaceae; genus Triticum; species Triticum urartu. The sequence continues at coordinate 278,342,901 of NC_053022.1, forward strand.
TCTTAATTTTAACCCCCCATGCCAGTGCTTCTCTAAGTGTTGGTCCGAACCGAGCTGCCTGCGGGGCCACCTCGGGGAAACTTGAGGTTTTGGTTTTACTCGTAGCTAGTCTCATCTGGTGTTGCCTTGAGAACGAGATACGTGCGACTCCTATCGGGATTGTCAGCACATCGGGTGGCTTTGCTGGTCTTGTTTTACCATTGTCGAAATGTCTTGTAACTAGGATTCCGAGTCTGATCGGGTCTTCCTGGGAGAAGGAATATCCTTCGTTGACCGTGAGAGCTTGTGATGGGATAAGTTGGGACACCCCTGCAGGGTTTTGAACTTTCGAATGCTGTGCCCACGGTTATGGGCAGATGGGAATTTGTTAATGTCCGGTTGTAGAGAACTTGACACTCAACTTATTTAAAATGAATCAACCGCGTGTGTAGCCATGATGGTGTCTTCTCGGCGGAGTCCGGGAAGTGAACACGGTTCTTGTGTTATGCTTGAACGTAAGTAGTTTTAGGATCACTTTTTGATCACTTCTAGTTCACGACCGTTGCGCTTCTTATCTTCTCACTCTTATTTGCGTATGTTAGCCACCATATATGCTTAGTGATTGCTGCAGCTCCACCTCACTACCCTTTCCTACCCATAAGCTTAAATAGTCTTGATCTCGCGGGTGTGAGATTGCTGAGAACTCGTGGCTCACAGATACTTCCAAACAGTTGCAAGTGTCGATGATACCAGTGCAGATGACGCAACTGAGCTCAAGTGGGAGCTCGATGAAGATCGTGTTCGTTGTGTTGTTTCGTTTCCTGTTGATCAGTAGTGGAGCCTAGTTGGGACGATCGGGGATCTAGCATTTTGGGTTTTCTTCTTTTATTTGGTTCCGTAGTCGAACTTTGATTGTATTCTGGATGATGTATGCTAACTTGTATTTGTGTGAAGTTGCGTTTGTAAGCCAACTCTTTATCCCGTTCTTATTCAGTACATGGGATTGTGTGAAGATTACCCCTCTTGCGACAAACCTACCGTGCGGCTATGCCTCTAAGTTGTGCCCCAACACGTGGGAGATATAGCCGCATCGTGGGTGTTAAAACTCAGCTACTAATACTTGAAAATATTCTTTGGCTCCCCTTGTGTCGAATCAATAAGTTTGGGTTGAATACTCTACCCTCGAAAACTGTTGCGATCCCCTATACTTGTGGGTTACCAGAAGCCCGTAGCAGCCACGTAAAACTTGCAACAACAAAGTAGAGGACGTCTAACTTGTTTTTGAAGGGCATGTTGTGATGTGATATGGTCAAGACGTGATTATATAAATTGTTGTATGAGATGATCATGTTTTGTCACACAGTTATCGGCAACTGGCAGGAGCCATATGATTGTCGCTTTATTGTATGAAATGTAATCGCCATGTAATTTCTTTACTTTATCACTAAGTGGTAGCGATAGTCGTGGAAGCAATAGTTGGCGAGACGACAACGATCCTATGATGGAGATCAAGGTGTCAAGCCGATGACGATGGTGATCATGACAGTGCTTTGGAGATGGAGATCAAAGGCACAAGATGATGATGGCCATATCATATCACTTACTTGATTGCATGTGATGTTTATCCTTTATGCATCTTCTTTTGCTTAGTTCGGCGGTAGCATTATAAGATGATCTCTCACTAAATTTCAAGGTACGAGTTTTCTCCCTGAGTATGCACCGTTGCTACAGTTCGTCATGCCGAGACACCACGTGATGATGGGGTGTGATAAGCTCTACGTTCACATACAACGGGTGCAAGCCAGTTTTGCACATGCAGAATATTCGGGTTAAACTTGACGAGCCTAGCATATGCAGATATGGCCTCGGAACACTGAGACCGAAAGGTCGAGCGTGAATCATATAGTAGATATGATCAACATAGTGATGTTCACCATTGAAAACTACTCCATCTCACGTGATGATTGGACATGATTTAGTTCACATGGATCACGTGATCACTTAGATGATTAGAGGGATGTCTATCTATGTGGGAGTTCTTAAGTAATATGATTAATTGAACTTTAATTTATCATGAACTTAGTACCTGATAGTATTTTGCATATCTATGTTGTAGATCAATAGCTCGTGTATAGCTCCCTGTTTTATTTTTTGATATGTTCCTAGAGAAAAATAAGTTGAAAGATGATAGTACCAATAATGCGGACTAGGTCCGTGATCTGAGGATTATCCTCATTGCTGCACAGAAGAATTATGTCCTTAATGCACCGCTAGGTGACCGACCTATTGCAGGAGCAGATGCAGACGTTATGAACGTTTGGCAAAGCTCGGTATGCTAACTACTTGGTAGTTTAGTGCACCATGCTTTACGGCTTAGAACCGGGACTTCAAAGATGTTTTGAACGCCATGGAACATATAAGATGTTCCAAGAGCTGAAATTGGTATTTCAGACTCATGCCCGTGTTAAGAGGTATGACACCTCTGACAAGTACTTTGCCTACAAGATGGAGGAACCAGTGAGCATGTGCTCAGAATGTCTGAGTACTACAATTGCTTGAATCAAGTGGGAGTTAATCTTCCATATAAGATAGTGATTGACAGAGTTCTCTAGTCACTATCACCAAGTTACTAGAACTTCGTGATGAACTACAATATGCAAGGGATGACGAAAACGATTCCCAATCTCTTCGTGATGCTGAGGTCGACGAAGGTAGAATTCAAGAAAGAGCATTAAGTGTTGATGGTTAACAAGACCACTAGTTTCAAGAAAAAGGGGAAAAGGAAAAGAAATGGAACATCAAAGAATGGAAAGCAAGTTGCCACTCCCGTGAAGAAACCCAAAGCTAAACCTAAGCCTGAAACTGAGTGCTTCTACTGCATAGGGAATGGTCACTGGAAGCGGAACTACCCAAATACTTGGCGGATGAGAAGGATGGCAAAGTGAACAAAGATATATTTGATATGCAAATTATTGATGTGTACTTTACTAGTGTTCGTAATAGCCCCTGGGTATATGATACTGGTTCAGTTGCTATGATTAGTAACTTGAAACAGGAGTTACAAAATGAACAGAAACTAGTTGAGGGCAAGGTGACTATGTGTGTTGAAAGTGATTCCAAGGTTGATAAGATCACCATCGCACACTCCCTTTACCTTCAGGATTAGTGTTGAACCTAAAATAAATGTTATTTGGTGTTTGCGTTGAGCATAAATATGATTGGATCATGTTTATTGCAATACGATTATTCATTTAAGTCAAAGAATAATTTTTGTTCTATTTACATGAATAAAACCTCCTATGGTCATACACTCAATATAAATGGTTTATTGAATCTCGATCGTAGTGATACACATATTCATAATATTGAAGCCAAAAGATGCAAAGTTAATAATGATAGTGCAACTTATATGTGGCACTACCGTTTAGGTCATATTGGTGTAAAGCGCATGAAGAAACTCCATGATGGTGGGCTTTTGGAATCACTTGATTATGAATCATTTGATGATTGCGAACCATGCCTCATGGGCAAGATGACTAAGACTCCGTTCTCCAGAACAATGGAGCAAGCAACTGACTTATTGGAAATAATACATACTGATGTATGCGATCCGATGAGTGTTGAGGCTCGTGGCGGGTATCGTTATTTTCTGACCTTCACAAATGACTTGAGCAGATATGGGTATATCTACTTGATGAAACATAAGTCTGAAACATTTGAAAAGTTGAAAGAATTTCAGAGTGAAGTGAAAAATCATCGTAACAAGAAAATAAAGTTTCTACGACCTGATCGCGGAGACGAATATTTGAGTTACGAGTTTGGTCTTCATTTGAAATAACATGGAATAGTTTCGCAACTCACGCTACATGGAACACCACAGCGTAATGGTGTGTCTGAACGTCATAACTGTACTTTATTAGATACGGTGCGATCTATGATGTCTCTTACCGATTTATCACTATCGTTTTGGGGTTATGCATAAGAGACAACTGCATTCCCGTTAAATAGGGCACCATCTAAATCCATTGAGACGACACCATATAAACTGTGGTTTAGCAAGAAACCTAAGATGTTGTTTCTTAAAGTTTGGGGCTATGATGCTTGTGTGAAAAAGTTTCATCCTAATAAGCATGAACCCAAATCGGAGAAATACGTCTTCATAGGATACCCAAATGAAACTGTTGGGTACACCTTCTATCACAGATCTGAAGGCAAGATATTCGTTGCTAAGAATGGATACTTTCTAGAGAATAAGTTTCTATCGAAAGAAGTGAGTGGGAGGAATGTAGAACTTGATGAGGTAATTGTACCTTCTCCCGAATTGGAAAGTAGTTCATCACAGAAATCAGTTCTAGTGATTCCTACGCCAATTAGTGAGGAAGCTAATGATGATGATCATGAAACTTCAGATCAAGTTACTACCGAACCTTGTAAGTCATCCAGAGTATGGTCCGCACCAGAGTGGTACGGTAATCCTTTCTGGAATTCATGTTACTAGACCATGACGAACCTACGAACTATGAGGAAGTGATGATGAGCCCAGATTCCGCAAAATGGCTTGAGGCCTTGAAATCTGAGATGGGATCGATGTATGAGAACAAAGTATGGACTTTGGTTGACTTGCCCAATGATCGGCAAGCCATTGATAATAAATGGATCTTCAAGAGGAAGACAGATGTTGATAGTAGTATTACTATATACAAAGCTCGAATTGTCGCAAAAGGTGTTCGACAAGTTCTAGATGTTGACTACGATGAGATTTTCTCACTCGTAGCGATGATTAAGTCTGTCTGAATCATGTTAGCAATTGCCACATTTTATGAAATCTGGCAAATGGATGTCAAAACTGCATTCCTGAATGGATTTCTTAAAGAAGAGTTTTATATGATGCAACAAGAAGGTTTTGTCAATCCTAAAGGTGCTAACAAAGTATGCAAGCTCCAGCGATCCATCTATGGACTGGTGCAAGCATCTTGGAGTTGGAATATATGATTTGATAAAGTGATCAAATCATATGGTTTTATACAAACTTACGGTGAAGCCTGTATTTACAAGAAAGTGAGTGGGAGCACTACAGCCTTTCTGATAAGTATATGTGAATGACATATTGTTGATCGGAAATGATGTAGAATTTTCTGGAAAGCATAAAGGAGTGCTTGAAAGCAGTCTTTCAAAGAAAGACCTTGGTGAAGCTACTTACATATTGAGCATCAAGATCTATAGAGATAGATCAAGATGCTTGATATATTTTTCAATGAGTACATACCTTGACAAGGTTTTGAAGTAGTTCAAAATGGAACAGTCAAAGAAGGAGTTCTTGCCTATGTTGCAAGGTGTGAAGTTGAGTAAAGACTCAAAACCCGACCACCGCAGAAAATAGAAAGAGAATGAAAAATCAGTCCCTATGCCTCAGCCATAGGCTCTATGAAGTATGCTATGATGTGTACCATACCTATTGTGTACCTCACCAAGAGTTTGGCAAGAGGATACAATAGTGATCCAGGAGTGGATCACTGGACATCGGTAAAAATTATTCTTAGTGGAATAAGGATATGTTTCTCGGTTATGGAGGTGACAAAAAGTTCGTCATAAAGAGTTACGTCGATGCAAGTTTTGACACCGATCTAGATGACTCTGAGTCTCAACTTGGATACATATTGAAAGTGGGAGCAATTACCTAGAATAGCTCCGTGCACAGCATTGTAGACATAAATTTTTTGCAAAATACATACGGCTCTAAATGTGGCAGACCCGTTGACTAAATTTATCTCACAAGAAAAACATGATCACTCTTTGGGTGTTAATCACATAGAGATGTGAACTAGATTATTGACTCTAGTAAACCCTTTGGGTATTAGTCACATGGAGATGTGAACTAATCATATAAAGATGTGAACTATTGGTGTTAAATCACATGACGATGTGAACTTGATTATTGACTCTAGTGCAAGTGGTAGACTGAAGGAATATGCCCTAGAGGCAATAATAAAGTTGTTATTTATATTTCCTTATATCATGATAAATGTTTATTATTCATGCTAGAATTGTATTAACCGGAAACTTAGTACATGTGTGAATACATAGACAAACAGAGTGTCACTAGTATGTCTCTACTTGACTAGCTCGTTAATCAAAGATGGTTAAGTTTCCTAGCCATAGACATGAGTTGTCATTTGATGAACGGGATCACATCATTAGAGAATGATGTGATTGACTTGACCCATCTGTTAGCTGCACTATGATCGTTTAGTTTATTGCTATTGCTTTCTCCATAACTTATACATGTTCCTATGACTATGAGATTATGCAACTCCTGAATACCGGAGGAACACTTAGTGTGCTATCAAACGTCACAACGTAATTGGGTGATTATAAAGATGCTCTACAGGTGTCTCTGATGGTGTTTGTTGATTTGGCATGGATCGAGATTAGGATTTGTCACTCCGATTGTCGGAGAGGTATCTCTGGGCCCTCTCGGTAATGCACATCACTATAAGCCTTGCAAGCAATGTGACTAATGAGTTAGTTACGAGATGTTGCATTACGGAGTGAGTAAATAGACTTGCCGGTAATGAGATTGAACTAGGTATGATGATACCGACAATCGAATCTCGGGCAAGTAACATACCGATGACAAAGGGAACAACGTATGTTGTTATGCGGTTTGGCCGATAAAGATCTTCGTAGAATATGTAGGAACCAATATGAGCATCTAGGTTCCGCTATTGGTTATTGACCGGAGATGAGTCTTGGTCATGTCTACATAGTTCTCGAACCCGTAGGGTCCGCACGCTTAACGTTCGATGATGATCGGTATTATGAGTTTATGTGTTTTGATGTACCGAAGGTAGTTAGGAGTCCAGGATGTGATCACGGACATGAGGAGGAGTCTCGAAATGGTCGAGACATGAAGGTTGATATATTGGAAGATTATGTTTGAACACCGAAATGGTTTTGGATGAGTTTGGGCATATACCGGAGTACCGGGGGGTTACCGGAACCCCCCAGGGCTTAATGGGCCTACATGGGCTTTAGTGGAAGAGAGAGGAGGTGGCCAAGAGGTGCCCCCCCAAGCCCAATCCATATTGGGAAGGGGGTGGCCCCCCTTTCCTTCTTCTCCTCTTCCCCTTCCTTCCCCCTCCTAGTTGGACTAGGAAAGGGGGGAAACCTACTCCTAGAAGGAGTGGGAATCCCCCCTTGGGGGCGCACCATGAGGCCGACCGGCCCCCTCCTCCCCTCCTTTATATAAGGAGGGGGGGCACCCCATAGACACACAAGTTGATATCTTAGCCGTGTGCGGTGCCCCCTCCACAGATTTCCACCTCGGTCATATTGTCGTAGTGCTTAGGCGAAGCCCTGCTTCGGTAACTTCATCATCACCGTCAACACGCCGTCGTGCTGACGAAACTCTCCCTCGGCCTCAGCTAGATCTAGAGTTCGAGGGACATCACCAAGCTAAACGTGTGCAGATCGTGGAGGTGTCGTGCGTTCGGTACTTGATCTGTTGGATTGTGAAGACGTTCGACTACATCAACCGCATTACTTAACGCTTCCGCTTTCGGTCTACGAGGGTACGTAGACACACTCTCCCCTCTCGTTGCTATGCATACCTAGATAGATCTTGCGTGATCGTAGGTAATTTTTTGAAATACTGCATTCCCCAACACAAATACCATATGGTCTTGTTGTTAATGAGAGTCATCCCCGATGTATGGGCCATCATCTTCGAGGGTGACTGCTACACCATAGTTCCTCCCCGGCGGCTACTGCCCAGCTGTAGCAGTCTGCCTTTGTGGTTGGGCATCAATGCGTGGTCCAGAAAGGTAAAAAGAAGAATAAGCTGATGCAACAACAGTTTGTAGGTGGTTCTATGCAACATGGTTTTCAGCATCCTCCACAACACATGCCGGTTCAGCAATAGTTCCCGCAGCAGACCATACCGCAGCAACACATGAAACCCTATCAACAGGGGCAATACCGGCAGTACGTGATGCAGCCACAGAGTCCTCAGGCAGTGCAGATGCCTCGGGGGTTTCCCACTGTCGATGACCCACTTCTGGTGGCTTCAGTGACTGATGTGCATGTTGACCCTTCTGCTGCCAAGACCAAGGCAAAGAAAGGGGTCCGGTGCTGGAAGTGTGCTGTCGATACGCACAAAGCAAAGGATTGCACGGTGCAATATTACTGTTATATTTTTGACAAGGTCGCCCATCCAACGCTGCGATGCCCAGGTTCTTAAACTCCCTAGGCCCAATGCTTTTGTTTCAGGAGTCGGTGTGGAGGAGACTTACTCCACCCAACTGCTAGATTGTGTTGTCAACGATCACTTGGCGTGGACACAGACACATATCGCCTGTATTCAGGTTAGTGACCTGATGGTGCCTGCCAGTGTCATTGAGAGTCAGATTGCCGAGAGATGCCTGGTACACACATAATGGAAGTGGGAGGCTATTCAGCATGGGTCGAATGCTTACCTTGTTAGCTTTCCTTCTTTTGCGGATCTAGACAGGGTTGATGAAATTCAGATGAACGTGCCTTCAGTTAATGCTCAGATGACTCTTTGTGCATGAAAATCTTAGTACATCCCTCATAAGCTCGAACTTCAGCAGGTTTGGCTCCATGCCGAGGGTGTTCTACATATTGTTCGTCACTTTTGGGGCTTATGGGCAGTAGCACTTTGATGGGCAAGACGTTGGATGTTGATCTTATTGCCATGCGATGCCGTGGGGTTGTCCGTATTCTGGTGGCCACGACTGATACGTCTCCAACATATCTATAATTTTTTATTGTTCCATGCTATTATATTATCTGTTTTGGATGTTTTATATGAATTAATATGTTATTTTATATTATTTTTGGGACTAACTTATTATACTAGAGCCCAGAGCCGGTTTCTTTTTTTCCTTGTTTTTGAGTTTTACAGAAAAGGAATATCAAACGGAGTCCAAATGGAATAAAACTTTATGATCATTCTTCTTGGACCAGAAGACACGAGTAGGACTTGGAGAGGAAGTCGGAAGAGTCCCGAGGGATCCACAAGCCCTTAGGACGCGCCCTAGGGGGCGCCCCCTGGCTTGTGGGCCCCACAGGAGTCCTCCAACCCTAATCTATGGCCTATAAATTCAGAAATGTTCCCAAACGACCAGAAGCGTCCACCCAAATACTTTTCCACCGCTGTAACCTTCTGTACCCGTGAGATCCCATCTTGGGGCCTTTTCCGGCATCCTGCCGGAGGGGGATTTGATCACGGAGGGCTTCTACATCAACCCTATTGCCCTTCCGACTTCTTCTCTTTCTTTCATCCTCAATACCATGTTCTCCTCGATGTTCTTGGAGATCTATCTAATGTAATCTTCTTTTGTGGTGTGTTTGTCGAGATCCGATGAATTGTGGATTTATGATTAGATTATCTATGAATATTATTTGAATCTTCTCTGAATTCTTATTCTCTTCGAATTATTGGTTTGGTTTGGCCAACTAGATTGGTTTTTCTTGTAGTAGGAGAGGTGCTTAGTTTTGGGTTCAAACTTGTGGTGTCCTCACCCAGTGACAAAGTAGGGGTTGCGAGGCACGTATTTGTATTGTTGCCATCAAGGGTAAAAAGATGGGGTTTTCATCATATTGCTTGAGTTTCTCCTCTACATCATGTCATCTTGCTTAAGGCATTACTCCGTTCTTATGAACTTAATACTCTAGATGCATGCTGGATAGCGGTCGATGTGTGGAGTAATAGTAGTAGATGCAGGCAGGAGTCGGTCCACTTGACACAGACGTGATGCCTATATTCATAATCATTGCCTTGGATGTCGTCATAACTTTTCGCTTTTCTATCAATTGCTCAACAGTAATTTGTTCACCCACTATATTATTTGCCTTCAAGAGAGAAGCCTCTAGTGAAACCTATGGCCCCCGGGTCTATTTTCCATCATATATTTTCAGATCTATAAACCAAAAAACCCAAAAATATCTTGTTGCAATTTATTTACTTTTATTTTGTTTTATGTTTTAGTAATCTCTTATATCTATCTCTATCAAATCTCACCTTTGAAAGTGATACGTCTCCAACGAATCTATAATTTTTGATTGTTCCATGCTATATTATATTCTCTCGGCGGTATATCAGCCATCTCTGTGTGGCACTTCTTCAACTGGGAAACGTGGAACACGTCGTGAACTCCTAACAAACCTTCGGGTAATTCCAACTTGTAGGCTACTTCTCCCATACGCTCTAAAACTTTGTATGGTCCTACAAAACGTGGCGCTAACTTTCCCTTAACTCCAAAACGCTTAACTCCTCGATGTGGAGGTACTCGAAGATAAACTCGGTCTCCGACTTCGTAAACTATCTCCTTGCATTTAGAATCTGCGTAGCTCTTTTGCCTGGATTGGGCTACCTTGAGTCTATCGCGAATCAATTTTACTTTCTGTTCAGACCCTTAATCAGATTCGGTCCAAACAACTGTCGGTCTCCAACTTCATCCCATGACAATGGTGTTCTGCACCTCCTTTTGTACAAGGCTTCGAAAGGGGCCATCTTCAAACTGGATTGATAACTATTGTTGTAAGAGAACTCTGCGTATGGCAAATTCTCATCCCAACTAGATCCATAATCTAGCGCACAAGCTCTCAGCATATCCTCCAAAATCTGATTGACTCTCTCGGTCTGTCCATCTGTCTGCGGATGGAAAGCTATACTGAACTCTAGCCTGGTACCCAAAGTTTCATGCAACTGATTCCAGAACTTTGAGGTAAACTAGGTTCCTCTATCCGATACAATGCTCCTTGGAACACCGTGCAGACATACGATCCTGGTCATGTATATCTTTGCTAACTTAGCACTGGTATAGGTAGTCTTCACTGGGATGAAATGAGCTACCTTTGTCAAACGATCGACTACAACCCAAATTGAGTCATAGCCTGAACGAGTTCTGGGCAATCCTGTAATAAAATCCATGCCTAGATTATCCCACTTCCATTCGGGTATTGGCAATGGTTGTAGCAATCCGGCTGGCTTCTGATGCTCTGCCTTCACTCTCTGACATACATCACAAACTGCTACATATTCCGCAATATCCTTCTTCATTCCGGTCCACCAAAAAATATCCTTCAAATCTAAATACATCTTGGTATTTCCTGGGTGAATCGAATATGGTGAATCATGGGCCTCCTATAGAATTAACTTCCTGATCTCCGGGTCATTAGGCACATAAAGACGGTCTTCAAACCATAAGGTATCATGCTCATCCTCACGAACTCTTTTAGCTTTTCCCTTGCTCATTTTCTCCTTAATAGAAGCGATCTCCTTGTCAGTCTTTTGAGCTTCTCTGATCTTATCCATCAAAGTAGACTGAATCTCCAAGGCTGCTACATAGCCTCTCGGAACTATCTGCAAACATAGCTCATGAAGATTCTCGGCTAACTCCCTTGGTAAATCTTCTGTCATTAAGGTGTTGACATGGCTTTTACGGCTCAACGCGTCAGCTACTACGTTAGCCTTTCCAGGGTGATAATGCAATCTCATATCATAATCTTTGATGAGCTCCAACCATCTCCTTTGCCTGAGATTCAACTCCTTCTGCATGAAAATATACTTCAAACGCTTGTGATCCGTGTACACCTCACAATGGTTTCCAATGAGAAAATGTCTCCAAGTCTTCAACGCATGCACTATGGCTGCTAACTCCAAATCATGCGTAGCATAATTCAACTCATGAGGCTTAAGTTGTCGTGAGGCATAGGAAACAACTCTTCCTTCCTGCATAAGCACTGCTCCAAGTCCTCGACGTGAAGCGTCGCAATACACCTCATAGTCCTTGGTCTGATCTGGCAAAATCAACACTGGTGTAACCAAACGTTTCTTTCTCCTGGAAACTGGCTTCACATTCCTCGGTCCATATGAACTTGGTATCCTTCTTCAATAACTCCGTCATAGTCTTTGCAATCTTCGAGAAATTTTCAATGAATCTCCGGTAGTATCCTGCGAGTCCAAGAAAACTCCGGATCTCTCCAACTGTTGTTGGCGCTTCCCAATTTGTCACAGTGTCAACCTTGGTGGGATCTACTGCTATACCTTCTCCGGATATAACGTGTCCGAGAAATCCAACTTCCTTCAACCAAAACTCACATTTGCTAAACTTGGCATATAACTGATGTTCTCTGAGCTTACCAAGTACCAAACGCAAATGCTCCTTATGCTCCTCTTCGTTCTTCGAGTAAACCAGGATATCATCAATGAACACTATGACGAACTTATCCAAGAACTCCATAAACAATTTGTTCATCATGTTCATGAAATATGCAGGTGCGTTAGTCAGACCAAATGACATAACGGTATACTCGTACAGCCCATACCTGGTGGTAAAATCCGTCTTAGGTATATCCTGTTCTCGAATCTTCAACTGGTGGTATCCTGATCGCATATCGATCTTGGAAAATACCTTAGCTCCTTGCAATCGATCAAACAGATCATTGATCATCGGTAGTTGGTTTTTGTTCTTGATGGTTACTTCATTCAATCCTCGATAATCAAAAACCATCCTTAACGATCCATCCTTCTTCTCCACTAGAAGTACTGGCGATCCCCAAGGCGAAGAACTTGGGCGAATATAACCTTTATCCAGTAACTCCTTAATTTGCTTCTTAATATCCTCCAAATCCTTTGCCGGCATCCTGTATGGTCTTTTAGATATTGGCCCTGTGCCTGGCAAAAGCTCAATCAAAAACTCAATGTCTCTATCCGGTGGCATGCCTGGTAACTCCTCTGGAAATACATCAGGGAAATCCTTTACTACTGGTACTTCCTCCTTCACAACTCTTGTTAACAAATTTACTTGAGTCCTTTTTGGCACATGCCGGGATACATACTTGATCCTTCTCCCTTCTGGTGTGGTAAGCAAAATTGACTTACTGGCACATTCAATGTTCCCTTCATACTTCGATAACCAATCCATGCCTAATATCACATCCAATCCTTGAGATTCCAATACTATTAGGTCCGAGGGAAATACATAGTTACCAATCCTTAATGGTAACCGATCACACCATAGACTAGCCATATACTCTGCTCCAGGTGAGGTTACTAACATGGGTGACCTAGGGGCTTGGGTTGGCAGTTTATACTTATCCACAAATCCCCTTGATATGTATGAATGCGATGCACCAGTATCAAAAAGAACGATTGCAGTAAAAGTCTTAACCAAAAACTTACCTATTACTGCATCGGGCTGGGCTTCAACCTCCTCCACATTTACGTGGTTCACCTGTCCCCTGTTGAAAGGGTTCGGCTTCTTCCCAGAGCTTCCATTTCCATTTCCATTATGGGCTTCAGGACATTCATTAGTGTAATGTCCGGTCTTCTGGCACTTAAAGCAAGTGACTTGGCTCAGGTCTCTCTTGGCTGGGGTTGATGGGTTGGTACGGTTCTGGCCGTTGCTTCCTCCATTCCCATTACCATTCTTGGTGCCATTATGATTGTGCGAGCTACCTCCTCCATGGGTATGCTGAAAATGTCCTCCCGGTCTAGGGGTAAAACGTGGCTTCTGCTGAGCTCCAGAGTTGTACTTCCCTTGTCCATACTTCCTCTTACGGTTCTCAATTTGCTGCTGCTTCCCTTCAATCATGAGAGCACGATCTACCAACTCCTGGTAGTTGTTGAAGGTTGCTACCATCAACTGCATGCTCAACTCATCGTTCAGTCCTTCCAGAAACTTCTCCTGCTTAGCTGCATCCGTAGCAACGTCATCTGGAGCATAACGTGCTAGCTTACTAAAGTCCTCCACATACTGGCCAACTGTCCGTCCTCCTTGGCGCAAGTTGCGAAACTCACGCTTCTTCATGGCCATAGCTCCTGCTGAAACATGGCAGTACGGAAAGCCTACTGGAACTGGTCCCATGTGACAGTGTCGATAGGGAAAGTGGCAGTGAAATTCTCCCACCATGATGTTGCGGGTCCTTCAAGCTGATCTGCGGCAAACTTCACCTTTTCCGCATATGTGCATCCTGTCGTGGTCAACTCCCTTGCTGTCTTACGGAGCCAATCATCTGCTACTATCGGCTCGGTGCTACTGGAGAACACCGGCGGATTCAGCCTAAGAAAACGGGCTAAGTGGTCAACAGGTGGTGGTGGTGGGTTGTTGTTGTTGTTCCCCTGATTCTGATTCTGGACTAGCAACTGCATCAATGTGTTCTGTTGCTGGATCAACTGGGTGAGCTTCGGTGGGAAGCTAAATCCGGGGTCACGTCTCGGAGGCATCTGATGGTTTAGAAAAGATGAGATTAAGAACAGAGAGGGGTCTAGAGAGAAAACACTACCCATATGCACATGAGGCAAAAGCAAACAATTCACTTCATTCAATCAAACAAGGGCATACAATCGATCTAACTATCGCAAAAGTGTTCGGACTATTATATTTACATGGTGGACTACTACTACTGATCGGGTGGTCTACTAGAAATATTCTTCGGTTGCAGACACCATGATATCTGCTCCAGCTTCATCAACATAGTCATCATTGCTATCATCTGGATCCGAGTCGGTGTCGTCGATGATGATGTAGTCTTCTAGGTGAATCTCCTTGGGTTCTTCGTCTTCCTCTACTGGTGTAGGGTCTCCCATAAATATTCCAATCTTCTTGATCAGATCGTCATTCTTCTCCACTAATACTTCGATTTCTTCTTCATAATCTTCACGTGTAGCCTTGAGTTCTTCCTCCAGTTCCTTGATTCTAGTCCTTGCCTTCTTCAGATCTATCATGTCGGCGCACATCTGGTTCTCCTGACGTCGAATGTGCTAGTTTAACTCCTGGATAAAAGCTGCAATTGATCTATCCTTCCTGGTGCTGATCATCTCCTAGTGTTCATCTCGGCGCCCACAAATCTGGTAGATAGTATCCTTGAGATCATTGCGGTAAACTTCTCCAATGCGTCCCATGGCAATGTGAGCTGTCATGCTCTTTCCTAGACTCCATGTTAGTGCATCAAAAGAAAACTCTACGGGCTCAGTGACTGGCATGAACGTCCTTCCTGGAACTTGAACTTGAATCATCCAGCGCTCTTCTTCAGGTAAAGTGGCGTTGTAGGTTCCGGTGAAGCTTGGTACTCCTATGTTCAGATATCTAGCGACCTCCTTCAAGTGACGTCCAAAGGGTGTATCTTCATTCGGTTGCGTGAACTTGTTCCTTGCATCCGCCATCCTGAAAGAGTAGAAAAGATGAGGAGTCAGAATGAGAAGAGTGAGGTAGTGATCTAGGGCTTTAGCTTAGTGGTCGTGTCCTTAAGTCAGCGTGTGCTCTGATACCATCTTGTAGCGACCAGACCTCAAACGGTCCAATCTCTGTGCTCAGGTGTCATCCCTGGATCAGTAATGCTGACACCACATAGTACTTGAAGCATTTATAACAGAGTAGCAATCACACACTTATTACATCGAGTGTCTCAACAGAGAACTTATTACAATAAACATGGCGTAAGGCCATCTAATAATGAAAATAGCGGAAGGCTTGGAAGATAAGTGAGTCCATCAACTCCAACGCCATCACTGAGTATAGAACCACGACCTAAAAGCACCTTACTCGTCGTCTGAAAAGTCTGCAACATGAACATTGCAGCCCGAAAACGGGTCAGCACATGGAATATGCTGGCAATGTAACACATAGAGAGCAATAATGGAATAAGGCTATACTACATGCATATTTGGCTGGTGGAAAGCTCTATGGTTATAGTTTTGCGTAAAGCCAATTTTTCCCTACTGCAAAGGAATAAATTTTATTTAACTATCATGGTAGTTGTTAAACATTAAGAGTGTAGACCCCCTCTCAATCCCAATTAAGCATCATCATTAAAACCCAACAAATTAATTAGAGTAACATGATGAGATTCACATGATAATCCAGGTACTAGATACTCAAGTTGTCCATAACCGGGGACACGGCTAACCATGATTAGTTTATACACTCTGTAGATGTTTGCGCACTTTTCCCCACAAGACTCGATCTCCTCTGTTGGGATTCTCGCACTACAAGATGTTTGAGAAACGGATGACCGAGACATAGTCTTTCAGAAGCGCCAGCACCTTACGAACGGGTAGACCGTACCAACCTACATCCCCTACATTTGCTAGTCTACCACTGTAAGAGTTCGCACGACTTAGTAAACTATGCTAGAGCCCATAGTAGCTTGTGGCTGCACATGGAAGTTTCTAGTATGAATAATCTCATGATCCCTTTGAGCCTGGGTGACTGTCCCAAAAGAAAAACAGGCAATCGCTGGAATACCCAGGTGCCTCAGTCCACCCAGATGTGTATTTAAGTTGCCACCTTAGATAAACCATTGATTTAACAAACTCACATCTGTCATGGATTTCACTCACCCAATCCACGTCTACTAGCATAGCATGGCATAACAAGCAAACGTAGAAGTAACTCCCAAGGGTTTGATAATAACAGGTAATAGGTACTATCTCATCTACTTCCCAAACCCACAATTTAATTAGATCCTAATCATGCAATGTGTGAGGATTGATCAAATGCAATAAAAACTGGGTAAAAGGATGTAGCGACCCGACCTCAGACGGTCAAGCCTCTGTGTATCTGTGCCATCCCTGGATCGGTATGCTGGCACACACAGTACATGAATGTATATATCAAAGTGCAATCACATGTATAAATAACGTAAAACGGATATATACCTCATAAGTCTCAGCGGAAACAAACAATCAGGTGTGGAGTCCCATCAACGCCATCGGCAGGTTGAGTGTAGACCGTAACCCTGTACCGTACTCTTACTCGTCGGAAGGAACATATCTGCAACATGAGACGTTGCAGCCGTGTAGGTCAGTACATTGAATGTACCGGCAAAATCACAATATGAGGAAAACAGATGATAAAACCATTCTATATGCAATATGGCTTTGTGGCTCTGTGTCTAATGTTTTGCGTAAAAGCTGGTTTTATTTTCCCTACAACAAAGGAATATCAGGAGTCTGTACTACGGAGTTTTCTATCATGACATGGTTCCGCCAACCGATGTCTCATAGCCCAAATCATCATAAGTTGCCCACAATTAAGTTATCAATCCGGTGTTGAGAGTTCCGAGATAGATCCAAGTCCAGAGGCTTAAATTGTCCGTAACCGGGGACACGGCTAATCGATTAGGTTTTAACCCTCTGCAGAGGTTTGTACACTTTACCCGCAAGATTCGATCCCTCTCTTTTCATTCTCGCACTTCAGGGTGTTTGAGAACAAGATGACCGAAACATGGTCTTCTGAAGAGTTCCTCTGACCACTGTCCGGTGCTCATCCAATCCTACCGTAGTTCTACAGCTGCTAGCACCGTCCCAGCCAGAGTCACCACTAAGGTCAACCAAGCCAGAGCCCATAGTGACTTGCGGTTGAACAGGTAAGCTTCCAGGGATGAAGTATCCTTCCGTCTCTTTGAGTCTGGGTGAAGCTTTCCGCAAGATGTCATGGCGCTTCTCCATGCATCCCGGCCAACCACTGGTTTCTCCAGGGTGCCCGTCAACCGTCCTTCACCCAGTAGTGTGTATTGAATTCTTGTCTCGAGTCTCGAAATCTTGAGGAGTCCTGAAGATGCAGTCCTTGCAGATGCCATCATGAAGTTGTCGTCTTTGACGTAAAGTCCTTCATTCTCACACCACTCCCGAGCACTCATACCAACCCCGTCTACTACAGCGTAGCATTAAAACTATATACGTCCCGGGCTTGGTAACAGGGAGGTGGGTTCCTACCTCATGCATTCTACTCAACTACAAGAATCAATATCACTACTGGAGAAGTTGTTGCAAGGATGACACTAAATGCAATAAAAATATAGGTATGAAAAACATGGTCAAAGTGAACTTGCCTGGTATGTTGATGAAGATATAAACGCTCTCGAAACTTGATAAAACTATTCGGTCACTCCGATGTAAATCTATATAGTCAAACATGGTAATCATATAAACAATACTAGCACTCGAAATAACAATAAAAACAAGAAGAAAACCAAAGGAAACCAAAGGAAAACTTTGAAAGAAAACTTCAAGGAAAACTAGTGCAGACCAAATTCACACAAATCTTACATAACATCACTAAATTACTCTAATAACTTTTCTACAGTAAAGAAAATAAAATTCTAATAAAACAACAACAAAAAATTTACTAAAGCATTTACTAGCAAAAGGAACTAGTATGAAAACTATTGTAACTGACTAGTTAACACCAGAACAACTATAACAACTAGCAAAAGACAAAAGTAAACAATACTAAAATAATTATCAAACTAATTTACTCCTAAATAACAGAATCAATGGCAACATATAATGAAGTGGCAAAAAGAGTTACTTTTGAAACTAATGGAACTACTTTTATCAACTATCACTATGAACTAAACAAACAAATACTAAAATAGTAGCTAAACACTAGTAAATAACTACAAAAATTTATCTACTGCAGTCTAACATAAACATATGACAACATGTAAAAATTTACAAAAGGAATTAACTAAAAATAATTAAAAACACCAATTATATGACCAAAACAACTACATAAGCAAAACAATACTGTTTTCGCAATAAACCTAATTAAATTAAACTAAAAAAATGAATAACTATAAGCTACTGGATAGAAAAAACAGTAACAAAACAGTAGCAAAAAGAATCAATCAAAAATATTTCATAAAACTCAAGATACGGCCAAAATAGCGATTTGGATAAATTTCATCAAATTCAATTTTAAACTACTCACATTTGAAATCCAATGGTACAAGAAGAAACTTCAACAAATTTTGAATCTAATGCAAAAAGAATCAATCAATTTGGATCTAAAAAATAAAAGTTATAAGCAATATAAAATCAGAACTATTCTGTTTTTAAAACAGAAACGAAAAAAGAAAAAAAACTAACGGGCGCTACGGGGTGTGCGAGCTAAAACTAAACAGCGCTCGGGTGGAAAATAGTAGAAACGTGTACGGGCTAAAACAGAAAGACTGATCGGCTAAACCGACTCGACCTGAACCGATCTAAACCGAATAAAACTGAAACGAACCGGAACTAAACCGATCTATAAACAGAAAAACCTAACCGTTCGTTAGATATAATCTAGCGCGTCAATAACAGATCGGACGGAGGGGAATGGCTCACCGCGGTGGGGCGAGCTCCGGCGAGGTCGTCGGCGGCGGTGGCGGCTCGGGGAAGATGCAGGTGAGGCCTCCAGTGGTCCTCGACGATGGTGAAGACGCCCAGGCGATGCGAAAGACAACGGCGATGCCGATGGTGGTCGGCGGTGAGCTCGGGGACATCAGAGGAGGACGGCGGTGAGGTTGAGGCGGCGATGCGTTCGGGCGTCGGCGGATGACGGTGCTCCGGTGGGTTTCGGGCTTGGGCTGTCACAGCCCTAGAGTACCTGAGTGAAATAGTTGCATCTGCACTCATGCATCATGTCTAAAATTTCTGAAAGTTGAATTGAGGTTTGTTGAAACCCTCAGAAATCAGTTCAGAAATAATCAACATTAAAAATCTTTTCAAATGAGTCCAAGGAAATGTTCCTGTTATTCTGTAAAAATATTGGCAAGAGGTAAAATTCAAGCCAATATTTTTGGAGTTTCAGAAATATTTATTTTGGGCATTTGAAATTAATTCAATAACTATTTGAATTGGATCTATATTTATTATATAATAAATATATGTTCAATAATTCTGAAAATTGTTGTGTAGCTTTGGAGAAGTCCATTTAGTTCACACAATTATTTTCATGAATTTTGAAAATGGTTTGGTCTTTGAACTAAATCAAAACAAAATAACAAGAATAGAAAACAAAAACAGAAAGAAAGAGAGGGCACTGTACCTGGCGCTCACCTGGCCTGGCCCAGCACGGCCCAGCCCAGCTGGCCGATGCCAGTCATCTCCCTCCTCTCGCCAGAAGGACGAGGGCGTGTGCTCGCCACGCGCGCGCCACCTCCACCCTGCTCTGGCCACCTCCTGCTTCCCCGACCCCTTCTAGCGACGCCACGGAGATGGCCCGAAGCCCCTGTCCCCTCTCCCTCACTCGCCGCTCTCTCTCCCCTCCCCTGGCTCTCTCCCTCTAGCTCAACCGAGCGAAACCGTCGCCGCCGCTCGTCGTTGCCGTGTCCACAGCCACCCCCTTGCTCCCCTGGCGGGTCTGAGAGCTCCGCCTCGTTCCCCTCTTCCTCCTCACCGAGCCACATGGTGCCTGAAGCCCCTGGACGCCACCAACACCGCCGTTCCCCTCGTCGGTCGCCGTGGATCCTCGCCGTCGATTCGGGAGCTACCGGGCGTCCCCGACCTCGCTCTTGCGCTCCATGCACTCGCTGTGAGCCAATACGCCGAACCCCTCTCTTCCCGTGATCTATTTCCCTCTCTAGCCGCCGTTCCCATCGAGCCCGAGAGCTCAGCTCCGCCGGCGATGTCGCCACCATGGCCTGAGCTCAACCCAGCCGTGACCTTGCACCGCATCATGCTCCTGGCGCCTCCAGGAGGCTGCCTAGCCACTCCGTTGGCTCGCCCGAGCACTGCAGCCCAGCGCCCGTGCTACCCCGTACTCCGGCCGCCGCAGCCGAGCTCGTCGGCGTCAGCACCGGCCATCCCAGCTACCGCTGCTTGCTGGAATGGAAGCGTGTGTGTGCCAGCAATCCGTAGCCGCAAACGGCGCGCCAAACCGTCGACCGTGGGCAAATCCCGAGCCCTCCGCCGTCTCGAGCTTCGCCGGCGACGAGCCGCGGGTCAACTCTGGCGAGTTGACCCGGGGGTTTGACCCCGTCTGACCAGGGTTTGACCACCCTGGGTCACTGACGCGTGGGGCCAGCCCTGCTAATTAACCCAGGTTAGTGTTAATTTATTTAGTTAGTTTAATTAGCCTCTGACATGTGGGCCCAAGCCCCTAATTAGTTAACTCGAGATTAATTAGAGCTAACTAATTTAGTTAACTAAACTAGACAGTGACATGCGGGCCCCGCCCTGCTAACAGCCTGGTTAGGGTTAGTTTAACACTAACTAACTCAGGTAGTGGACTGAGTCACTGACCAGTGGGTCCCACTGGTCCGGTTTGACCCGGACCAGCCCCTGTTGACCTGCTGACATCATCATGACGTCAGGCTGACGCAGTAATCCTTTTTCTGGAATTTAAATAAATCTTAAATGATTTATTTATTTCAGAAAATGTCCAAAACTTCTAAAAATCATAGAAAATCAACCGTAACTCCAAATGAATTAAGTTATATATGAAAAATTATCAGAAAAATTCAAGGAATCTGTTTATGGCATTTGCATGCATGTTTGAACAACCTAGGGTTGCTGTACAGGGCAATTTGCATAAATGACATTTAAATAAGCACATATGGAGTTTGAATTTGAACCCTTAGTTCAAACCAACTTCATTTAATATGATTGCTAGTTGCATTAGCTCAATCAACAGCATATTGCCATGACATTATCATGCATCATAATTGTTGCATTGCATTGATAGTGTTCCTCCTTGTTTGCCGGTATTTGTTCCCTCTCGATAGACGTGGTTCCAACGACGAGTTCGGTGACACCGATGAAGAACTATACTATCTTCAGAAGTGCCAGGCAAGCAAAACCCCCTTGCTCATTCCGATACAATCCCACTCTCTCGCTCTTGCTCTCTTTTACTGCATTAGGACAACAACGATTCAACTGTTACATGCTGCGGTAGTTGAACCCCTTCCTTTGCATGACCTGTCATTGCCACAGTAAATAGATAAAACCCACTAGCATGAGTAGGAGTTGATTGAGCGCTGATGTGCCTACTCATTCATGCTTGTTTGTCATGCCTGCTACTGCTTAGAGTTGAGTCAGGTCTGATTCATCGGGGGTGAATTGGAACAGTGATGAACATGTCCTACTATGTGTGAACACGATTTGGTAAAGGTAGCGGTGAGAGGCCATGTAGGAGTACATGGTGGGTTGTCTCATTGCAGCCGTCCTCAGGAACTGAGTTCTGTGTCTGTGATCCATGAACAGCTACTACCACTCATTGGGATCCTTAATTGACCCTCTCGGCATCTTAATCACCCTAGTACTCTGTCCAGGAGTTGCAACTAGTTTCTGGTGTTTGTAGGTTATGTGTTGGCGGCCATGCGTAGCGCTGACCCTAGGGGTGGGCTATGTTGCGGTAGATACACCGTGGCACGGTGTACCGGGCGCCCGTTTAGTGTCTCGGGAACCCTGTTCACATCGTTCGGGGCAGTATGTCGTAACCTCGGCGGGACTCCCTGCGGATGGAACCTGGATAGGCGATAAACCTGGACTAGAGACTTAAGTGTTTAGGTAGGCCGTGGACGACACCCTCGCCAGGCTTCCGCTTGAAGGTTGCCGAGATACATGACGTGTATATGGTGGTAAGTGGTGGGAGCGTGTGTGAAGAAGTACACCCCTGCAGGGTTATCATTATCTATTCGAATAGCCGGATTCCTCGGATATGGAAACTTGGACCCCTTGCATAGTTCATAAACAAGTGAAAGTGGATACTCTAAAACTCGCAAGATAAGCGTGAGTGCTATGGATGGCGTTCTCGCAGGGAGACGGGAGCGGATCCATAGTGGTGTATTGGTTTGGTGAATTTGTGGACTCGTGTGCGCCACCTCAAAAGAGTTGCTTGCAGTCGTAGTTCAGGTTAGCCACTGAGTCAAAGCTGGCTTGCTGCAGTTAAACTCCACCACCCCCTTTGGATAACCGATGCATATGTAGATAGTTCTGATGTAAGTCTTGCTGGGTACATTTGTACTCACGTTTGCTTATTTTATGTTTTGCAGAGAGACTTCAGTCTCGCTAGTAGTTCGTGTGGACTTCGACGTTTAGCTTGATACCTCAGCTACGATCTTGTGCCCTCGGCAGGATCTGGTAGATAGTCAGGCTTCTTAGCCTTTTTCATTTGTAGATGTCTGTACTCAGACATGTTAAGCTTCCGCATGTGCTTTGACTGTATGCTCTGAATGTTGGGTCATGAGACCCATGTGTTGTAATATCTCGCTCCTCGGAGCCTAATAAATACTTGAGTCGTAGAGTCTTGTTGTGATGCCATGTTGTATGTACTCATATCGGGCATATTGTGTGTATGATTGAAATGCTTGGTATGAGTGGGATCCGACAATCTAGTTGTTTATCCTTGGCAGCCTATCATATGGGGAAATGTAGTCTAGTGCTTTCTGAGCGATAGTAGTCCGCTACAGCCCGGTTCACCGGAGTCCTGCTAGCCCAGCACTACTGCTCGGAACACTTGACTGGCCGGCATGTGTTTCACTTCGTTCCTGTGTCTGTCCCTTCGGGGAAATGTCACGCGGTGACTTCCGGAGTCCTGCCTAGCCTGCTACAGCCCGGGTTACCGGAGTCCTGTTAGCCCAGTGCTACAGCCCGGATTCACACGTTGATGACCGACATGCTCGATGTGATTCATGTATGCCTGTCCCCATAGGTTAGTGCCGCTTTGGGTTCACGACTAGCCATGTCGGCCCGGGTTCTCTGTCATATGGATGCTAGCGACACTATCATATACGTGAGCCAAAAAGGCGCATACGGTCCCGGGCCATGGTAAGGCGACACCCGTGGGAATACCGTGCGTGAGGCCGCAAAGTGATATGAGGTGTTACCGGCTAGATCGATGTGACTTGGAATCGGTCCTGCACCACGAGAAGCAAGTGATGCACGACATTTGCAGTATATTAGGTGGCGGCAAGGTGGTCGGGGTCGAGTGCTGCGGCGGCAATGGTGTGGCGGCGGAGCTCGGGCTCCGACGAGGGATTGCAGGCGATGGAGAGGGGTTCGGGGGAGGAAGGGGGACGGGGGAGGGAGGGTATATATAGGGGGAGGGGTTTCCTTGGTGGAGGGGAATCGGGGGAGGATCCCGCGATCTCCGGGATACGGCGGGCGGCGGTGGTTCTGGCGTGGGGAGGAAGAAGAGGAAGATGCGGGCGGGGCGATCGGGCAGTGGGACCCAGCGGTCAGCGGCACAGGGCGAGCGAGGAGGGAGCGGGCGACCGAGGCGAGGGCTCCGGGCGTGCGTGGCTGCTGGGCCAGCCTGGCGCGTAGATGGGCCGAGGGAGAGCGAGAGAGAGAAAGTTAGGTGGGCCCTTGGTCCGTTGGCTTCGGCTAATTTTTTTATAAAGCACAGACAAGAAAACTAAATAAAGGAAAAACAATAATACTTTTATATAGACATATTATATATCAAAATGACCGGAAGAATAAATCCTACAACATGAACATTTTTACAGTGAAATAAAATCACATAAATTCTAATAAATCAAAAAGGCTATTGATGCAATTAAAATTCAAATAAAATTACATTAAGATACCAAAATTATTTCAAACTAAATTTTCTCCATTTTTATAGTGTAGGGAATCATTTTACCCTATTTTCCATATAGTTTAATTTTGGAGAAAAATAATTCGAAATAAACCAAATAACTCCAAATGGTTTTGAATTTACAAAAATTCAAACCATCTTCAAACCTTTCTTCATACTTCCAACTCATATTTCATATACTTTGAAGAAGTCATTTTATCTTCCCTCATGAAAATCATTGAGTTGCATAAAGTTTATGAATTTGAAATACTTTCAGATGGAATTCAAATATTCTCTTTTTTTCAAAAACCCTTTTCATTTCAAATGGAAGAAGTCATGTCATCTTCACACTAGTGTTATGATGATAAAATGAATTTGAATCCCCGGAGATCAAAAGTCAAAAAGAAAGCCTGGGAAAGTCATTTCATTCCCTCTCATTGAACTTTCAAAAAGTTTCAAATTCCACTCAATTTCACACAATCAATCACTCAACAATCAAACAAACAAATCAGAATTATTTATTTAATATAACATTCCAAAATTTAGAATTTTGGGATGTTACAAATCTACCACACTTAAAATGAATCTCGTCCTCGAGATCCGAAGAGGCTAGCAAGAAAAGGTTAGGGTTTGGGGGTCTTCCAATAAATCCATTGTCCGGAGAGGTCTGGGGTGCTACCACACTTAAAAGCAGGGTTATGTTTCTGACAGAAACTTATGTACTCCTTCCTTTTGTGTTGCTGGTGTTGATGTTCTCATATACTCCAGAATAGCTCTTTCACGGTGCTCTTCCGGTCGGGGCATAACCTTTTCCTCAAACACGTGTTCTTTCATCCTGGTGACGTTCTTCTGAGACTGGGTCTTCTTAGCTGACCGGTCTGTCGCCAATACTAAATAACTATCGAAATTCCCATGGTGGTCAACCATGTATGGTTTCTCCTACATAAAAATGGGTGTGGTTGAATCTCACCGTATATCCTACGATTGGCAACAGGTGCCTGGTACATGGACCAATCGTCCTACCATTCTATGGTCTTGGCTTATCATGTCGACACTCTTCTAGTGTTTTCAAGGCTCTCTGATTTTCCATCAACATATGATAGTTCATGATAGAAGTCTCCGGTATGGGGGCCAATCCATCCCGTACTTGAACCATTACTACATATGCAGACATCGAATCACGTATTCTAACACTTGGGCATACCCACAAGCATTGCAGAATTTCTCTTGTCGACGAACTGAGTTCGAATAAATCCATTGTTTCTGCAAGCTGAACAAGACATCTATCGTTCTTCAAAATCTCGGGGTTTATGTAACATCCTATGTAACGTCTGCTGATCAATTCACATATTCTTCCAGAATTCTTCCTTCAACAAGATTGTGCTTGTGCCTTGGTCAAATCCTGGGCCTGTGGTTATGGGTCCACTTCAGCACTTGCATAGTGTTAACTCATCCGTGGAGTTACAGTTGTTCCATATTCCAACATTACACCTCCTTTAAATCCAATAGTACTTCATTTGGTCATACTCTTGGGGTAACCATCATAATCAAACTCCAACTTGTTTCGTCTGGCTCCTTTCTATGGACCGTCATGAACAACACCTTTCTTTCTTCATTGATCCTGTGGCTTTACGAAGTACTACCACACTTAAAAATGAAATGCATTAGTTCATCCATAAATCATATTATTTTCATATCAAATCTTTTATTATATCCTTAACCATTTTTCGTAAATCCAAATTCCAAAAAGGTACTTCATTACAAATGCCGCCATCCACATGGTTTGGTATGGTCAAGCATTACTTCTCACTTTTTTTTTCATTTTTCCTCCTTGAGGATCCTTCAGTCCCACTGGAATTGTGCGACATGCTCCTTGAAATCTTTAATCTTCTGTTTCATCATGGTGGCCTTGAGCTTCGTCTCCATCATCTCTGCATGCACTTCGCTTAGGTATTCCTGAGTATAATAGAGTCTTGCTTCAAGTATTTCTCCGATCTGGCGTATGGCTTCCATGGCTGCTTCATGAACAGCGTCGAAGAAAGTTCCTTGTGGTACACGTGAGATGAAAAAGTACTGCCCCATCGTCTTTGGGCAAACTCCTTTCATACGGTGGAGGTGTACCTCCACATACCAAAGTTCCACTCCCTTTTGCATGAAGGGGTAGCCTTTGTAGACTGCATCTCCTTCAAGGTGAATATGCTTCATCATGTCCTTCAGGATTTTTGGGTAATCATGATCACTTGTCAGGGTCATGATCGTTTCCGGTCCCTTGAGGAAAGACTCATAAAGGGTCGTCATCTGCAGTTGTAAAACAAAAATGGTGCTCAGAATAAGGTACATATCTCCTTGGGTACACATTCATATCATCCAAAAAGAACTTCAAACTCAATTTCCAACATCCAGTTTATGTATCACAACTCATTTTCTTCCATGTTCACCCAGAATATTAATTGATAAAACATAACAACTCCTTAAAGCCTTTCAGCATATGACATATCAACTTTATTGAGTCAAGAATTATTACAATCTCTGAGTAATCTATTACATAACTCCAGCCGGCATTCTCACAAAAAAGTGTTTTCCTTACTACCCTTATTACTGGTATCAACATCTCTACTACTCAGCTCCAGCTTTCTCATGATTTGAACAATCCCTAGCAAAATGTCCTGCTTCTTTGCAACGAAAACAAATAACTTCCGGCATGTATCGAGGCTTCTTGGTGATGGTGCCTGCTCCTTGAGTTCCTTGCTTCCTTTCGAGACAATCATTGGCATAATGCCCGACGTCCTTACATTCAAAACAGGTAATATGACTCTTGTCCCTCTTTGTAGAAATTGGGTTGTTTTGAGGGTGTCTTTGTTTTCTCTTCCTGGTTTTCTTCATTCTGATCAAACGTTCTATTCCCCGTGGATCCAACTCCACTCCTTCTGTCGGGAAGTATCCCAAATACTCTTTTCTTTCCTTGGTGCAATACTGTGAATTATGTCCTTCTTCTCCACATGAATAACAGGCATTGGAGTAAAATCTGTTGAGGCTTTCTCCATCAGGGTCTTCAACACTTTCCTTAATCACAGGTTCTTTCATAACTTCTCGGAGGGCTTCTGTCATTCCTTCTTCCTACTTCTGAATAATTTGTTGCACTGTGATGTAAATGTGACACTGAGCTGGATAGTGGGTGGTTCCTTCACACAAGAAACAAGTCACTTGACTAGTTGGGCATTCCTTAGCTGGGTGTTTCTCCTCACAATGAGGGCATCCATCCTTGTGTTCCTCCTGGGTGTGTCCTATTTCTCCGCAAATCTTGCAGGCACGAGGTTTATTTCTTGGGGTATCATAGTGCTTCCGGATAAGACGGGATCTTGTCAGAGTCCTCTTGAATTCTTCCCAAGTCCTTGCTCCATTCCATCCCGGTATAGCTTGATGCATCTGCCACCATGTCGCAGCACTTCCTTCAAAGTACTGGAGAGCGTACAATACTTCATTCTTCCTTGAAATCAAATTGCTCCCGAAGTGATTTTCCATGTTCTGAATCCATAGCTCTGCTTCCGGCTGGGTTTTCGGTCCAGAGAATACCAGTCCAACTTCATTCATTATCTACTGGGTCCAAGGGTTTTAGGGTGAGATAAGAGAGGGGTGGGGAGGGATACACACAATACAAACAATAGTTTTGAAAATGGGTTTTATTTGTGGCCGTCGGAAAAACATCAAACAAATGACACCTCACAAATCGTCGCATCTAACGTAAGTATATAACATGGGTTTGGTCTTCTAAAGGTCAAATAATTCTTCAGATTCTTCAAGTCTTCGGAGTCTTCAACCGTTGAAGCTTCAACTCTTCTAATTCATGGTGAAATCCTCTTTACTCTGAAATGGTCATCGGTTGTCCGATATCTTGTCCTTCTTGGAGCGGCTTTAGTTGATCCTTCGTGTGGTCAAAAGGGAAAGGGGTATATTCTAACAATTTGAGGTAAGAGAGGATATTTGATAAAATCAGAAAAGATGAGAAGTAATGGATTCTTTTGAAAATAGAGTTTTAGAGATTTCCTGTCCTAGGGGCTTTTCTGATTTCTAGGGTCACGTCCTACAGTCAACATGTGCTTTGATACCATATCTGTAGCGACCCGATCTCAGACGATCAAGCTTCTGTGTATCTGTGCCATCCCTAGATCGGTATGCTGGCACACACAGTACATCAATGTATATATCAAAGTGCAATCACATGTACAAATAACGTAAAACGGATATATAC
This sequence comes from Triticum urartu, assembly GCF_003073215.2. Taxonomy (NCBI): domain Eukaryota; kingdom Viridiplantae; phylum Streptophyta; class Magnoliopsida; order Poales; family Poaceae; genus Triticum; species Triticum urartu. Next base: position 278,371,443 of record NC_053022.1, read on the forward strand.
CTCATAAGTCTCAGCGGAAACAAACAATCAGGTGTGGAGTCCCATCAATGCCATCGGCAGGTTGAGTGTAGATCGTAACCCTGTACCGTACTCTTACTCGTCGGAAGGAACATATCTGCAACATGAGACGTTGCGGCCGTGTAGGTCAGTACATTGAATGTACCGGCAAGATCACAATATGAGGAAAACAGATGATAAAACCATTCTATATGCAATATGGCTTTGTGGCTCTGTGTCTGATGTTTTGCGTAAAAGCTGGTTTTATTTTCCCTACAACAAAGGAATATCAGGAGTCTGTACTACGGAGTTTTCTATCATGACATGGTTCCGCCAACTGATGTCTCATAGCCCAAATCATCATAAGTTGCCCACAATTAAGTTATCAATCCGGTGTTGAGAGTTCCGAGATAGATCCAAGTCCAGAGGCTCAAATTGTCCGTAACCGGGGACATGGCTAATCGATTAGGTTTTAACCCTCTGCAGAGGTTTGTACACTTTACCCGCAAGATTCGATCCCTCTCTTTTCATTCTCCCACTTCAGGGTGTTTGAGAACTAGATGACCGAAACATGGTCTTCTGAAGAGTTCCTCTGACCACTGTCCGGTGCTCATCCAATCCTACCGTAGTTCTACATCTGCTAGCACCGTCCCAGCCAGAGTCACCACTAAGGTCAACCAAGCCAGAGCCCATAGTGACTTGCGGTTGAACAGGTAAGCTTCCGGGGATGAAGTATCCTTCCGTCTCTTTGAGTCTGGGTGAATCTTTCTGCAAGATGTCATGGCGCTTCTCCATGCATCCCGGCCAACCACTGGTTTCTCCAGGGTGCCCGTCAACCGTCCTTCACCCAGTAGTGTGTATTGAATTCTTGTCTCGAGTCTCGAAATCTTGAGGAGTCCTGAAGATGCAGTCCTTGCAGATGCCATCATGAAGTTGTCGTCTTTGACGTAAAGTCCTTCATTCTCACACCACTCCCGAGCACTCATACCAACCCCGTCTACTACAGTGTAGCATTAAAACTATATACGTCCTGGGCTTGGTAACAGGGAGGTGGGTTCCTACCTCATGCATTCTACTCAACTACAAGAATCAATATCACTGCTGGAGAAGTTGTTTCAAGGATGACACTAAATGCAATAAAAATATAGGTATGAAAAACATGGTCAAAGTGAACTTGCCTGGTATGTTGATGAAGATATAAACACTCTCGGAAACTTGATAAAACTATTCGTCACTCCGATGTAAATCTATATAGTCAAACATGGTAATCATATAAACAATACTAGCACTCAAAATAACAATCAGAAAAAACAAGAAGAAAACCAAATAAAAACCAAAGGAAAACTTCGAAAGAAAACTTCAAGGAAAACTAGTGGAGACCAAATTCACACAAATCTTACATAACATCACTAAATTACTCTAATAACTTTTCTACAGTAAAGAAAATAAAATTCTAATAAAACAACAACAAAAAATTTACTAAAGCATTTACTAGCAAAAGGAACTAGTATGAAAACTATTGTAACTGACTAGTTAACACCAGAACAAATATAACAACTAGAAAAAGACAAAAGTAAACAATACTAAAATAATTATCAAACTAATTTACTCCTAAATAACAGAATCAATGACAACATATAATGAAGTGGCAAAAAGAGTTACTTTTGAAACTAATGGAACTACTTTTATCAACTATCACTATGAACTAAACAAACAAATACTAAAATAGTAGCTAAACACTAGTAAATAACTACAAAAATTTATCTACTATAGTCTAACATAAACATATGACAACATGTATAAATTTACAAAAGGAATTAACTAAAAATAATTAAAAACATCAATTATATGACCAAAACAACTACATAAGCAAAACAGTACTGTTTTCGCAATAAACCTAATTAAATTAAACTAAAAAATGAATAACTATAAGCTACTGGATAGACAAAACAGTAACAAAACAGTAGCAAAAAGAATCAATCAAAAATATTTCATAAAACTCAAGATACGGCCAAAATAGCGATTTGGATAAATTTCATCAAATTCAATTTTAAACTACTCACATTTGAAATCCAATGGTACAAGCAGAAACTTCAACAAATTTTGAATCTAATGCAAAAAGAATCAATCAATTTGGATCTAAAACATAAAAGTTATAAGCAATATAAAATCAGAACTATTCTGTTTTTAAAACAGAAACGAAAAAAAAACTAACGGGCGCTACGGGGTGTGCGAGCTGAAACTAAACAGCCCTCGGGCGGAAAATAGTAGAAACGTGTACGGGCTAAAACAGAAAGACCGATCGACTAAACCGACTCGACCTGAACCGATCTAAACCGAATAAAACTGAAACGAACCGGAACTAAACCGATCTATAAACAGAAAAACCTAACCGTTCGTTAGATCTAATCTAGCGCGTCAATAACAGATCGGACGGAGGGGAATGGCTCACCGCGGTGGGGCGAGCTCCGGCGAGGTCGTCGGCGGCGGTGGCGACTCGGGGGCGATGCAGGTGAGGCCTCTAGTGGTCCTCGACGATGGTAAAGACGCCCAGGCGATGCGGAAGACAACGGCGATGCCGATGGTGGTCGGCGGTGAGCTCGGGGACGTCAGAGGAGGACGGCGGTGAGGTTGAGGCGGCGATGGCGTTCGGGCGTCGGCGGATGACGGCGCTCCGGTGGGTTTCGGGCTCGGGCGGGCGAAGGCACGGGGAGATGCGGACGAGCGATGGGGTTGCGGTGGTGATCTTAGGTGGCGGCAAGGTGGTCGGGGTCGAGTGCTGCGGCGGCAATGGTGTGGCGGCGAAGCTCGGGCTCCGGCGAGGGATTGCAGGCGATGGAGAGGGGTTCGGGGGTCAGGAAGGGGTAGAACGGGGTGAGGGGAGGGGTATATATATAGGGGGAGGGTTTTCCTTGGTGGACGGGGGAATCGGGGGAGGATCCCGCGATCTCCGGGATACGGCGGCGGCGGCGGCGGTTCTGGCGTGGGGAGGAAGAAGAGGAAGATGCGGGTGGGGCGATCGGGAGTGGGCCCAGCGGTCAGCGGCACAGGGCGAGCGAGGAGGAGCGGGCGACGAGGCGAAGGGGCTCCGGGCGTGCGCGTGGCTGCTGGGCCAGCCTAGCGCGTAGATGGGCCGAGGGAGAGCGAGAGAGAGAAAATTAGGTGGGCCCTTGGTCCGTTGGCTTCGGCTAATTTTTTTTATAAAGCACAGACAAGAAAACTAAATAAAGGAAAAACAATAATACTTTTATATAGACATATTATATATCAAAATGACCGGAAGAATAAATCCTACAACATGAACATTTTTACATGGTTAAATAAAATTCACATAAATTCTTATAAATCAAAAAGTGCTACTGATGCAATTAAAATTCAAATAAAATTACATTAAGATACCAAAATTATTTCAAACTAAATTTTCTCCACTTGTATGCTCTGAATGCTGGGTCATGAGACCCTTGTTTGTAATATCTCGCTCCTTGGAGCCTAATAAATACTTGAGTCGTAGAGTCTTGTTGTGATGCCATGTTGTATGTACTCATATCGGGCATATTGTGTGTATGATTGAAATGCTTGGTATGAGTGGGATCCGACAATCTAGTTGTTTATCCTTGGCAGCCTATCATATGGGGAAATGTGGTCTAGTGCTTTCTGAGCGATAGTAGTCCGCTGCAGCCCGGTTCACCGGAGTCCTGCTAGCCCAGCACTACTGCTCGGAACACTTGACTGGCCGGCATGTGTTTCACTTCGTTCCTGTGTCTGTCCCTTCGGGGAAATGTCACGCGGTGACTTCCGGAGTCCTGCCTAGCCTACTACAGCCCGGGTTACCGGAGTCCTGTTAGCCCAGTGCTACAGCCCGGATTCACACGTTGATGACCGACATGCTCGATGTGATTCATGTATGCCTGTTCTCATGGGTTAGCGCCGCTTTGGGTTCACGACTAGCCATGTCGGCCCGGGTTCTCTGTCATATGGATGCTAGCGACACTATCATATACGTGAGCCAAAAGGCGCATACGGTCCCAGGCCATGGTAAGGCGACACCCGTGGGAATACCGTGCGTGAGGCCGCAAAGTGATATGAGGTGTTACCAGCTAGATCAATGTGACTTGGAATCGGGGTCCTGACACGGGCGAAGGCACGGGGAGATGCGCACGAGCGATGGGGTTGCGGTGGTGATATTAGGTGGCGGCAAGGTGGTCGGGGTCGAGTGCTGCGGCGGCAATGGTGTGGCGGCGGAGCTCGGGCTCCGGCGAGGGATTGCAGGCGATGGAGAGGGGTTCGGGGGTCAGGAAGGGGTAGAACGGGGTGAGGGGAGGGGTATATATATAGGGGGAGGGGTTTCCTTGGTGGAGGGGGCGAATCAGGGGAGGATCCCGCGATCTCCGGGATACGCCGGCGGCGGCGGTGGTTCTGGCGTGGGGAGGAAGAAGAGGAAGATGCGGGCGGGGCGATCGGGCAGTGGGCCCCAGCGGTCAGCGGCAGAGGGCGAGCGAGGAGAGAGCGGGCGACCGAGGCGAAGGGGCTCCGGGCGTGCGCGTGGCTGCTGGGCCAGCCTAGCGCGTAGATGGGCCGAGGGAGAGCGAGAGAGAGAAAATTAGGTGGGCCCTTGGTCCGTTGGCTTCGGCTAATTTTTTTTATAAAGCACAGACAAGAAAACTAAATAAAGGAAAAACAATAATACTTTTATATAGACATATTATATATCAAAATGACCGGAAGAATAAATCCTACAACATGAACATTTTTACATGGTTAAATAAAATTCACATAAATTCTTATAAATCAAAAAGTGCTACTGATGCAATTAAAATTCAAATAAAATTACATTAAGATACCAAAATTATTTCAAACTAAATTTTCTCCATTTTTATAATGTAGGGAATCATTTTACCCTATTTTCCATATAGTTTAATTTTGGAGAAAAATAATTTGAAATAAACCAAATAACTCCAAATGGTTTTGAATTTAAAAAAATTCAAACCATCTTCAAACCTTTCTTCATACTTCCAACTCATTTTTCATATACTTTGAAGAAGTCATTTTATCTTCCCTCATGAAAATCATTGAGTTGCATAAAGTTTATGAATTTGAAATACTTTCAGATGGAATTCAAATATTCTCTTTTTTTCAAAAACCCTTTTCATTTCAAATGGAAGAAGTCATGTCATCTTCACACTAGTGTTATGATGATAAAATGAATTTGAATCTCCAGAGATCAAAAGTCAAAAAGAAAGCCTGGGAAAGTCATTTCATTCCCTCTCATTAAACTTTCAAAAAGTTTCAAATTCCACTCAATTTCACACAATCAATTACTCAACAATCAAACAAACAAATCAGAATTATTTATTTAATATAACATTCAAAAATTTAGAATTTTGGGATGTTACAAAGGAAGTATGATCAAAGTGTTACTTGCCTTGTTGATGATCCGCAAAACCTAGCGATTTGAAGTAGCAAGCGGCGCACTCCGGGTACTTCATCGCAAACAAACAAGCATACAATAAGTACTCAACTAATGCACAGGTAAAACTCAAATAAGAGAACTAACCAGAAAGTTCAACTTAAGAACTTCGGTTGGCAAAAAGAATCAAATCGAACGAAGCAACAAAAAACAAACGGCAAAAGAAACAAGCTTCGTTTTCTAATCTGGATCTAGGTCAAATTTTACAGAGGCAAAAACTTGTTTGAGTTGGTTAAACAGAAAGAGGGTTTCGAGACGAAACTCCAAGCGCTTGAATCGCCTGATTCCGATAAACGAGCGAAAAGTTATACTAGAACGAAAATCGGATCAGGAATCGCAACCAGAAAATCATGGATTTAATCCGAGAAAAAGAAAAATGACGAACAGGTTAACAAACGAACGTTCGTTATCTGGAACTAAACGATGAACGCATTCATTAAAATGAACGAACGAGCGAACACTCACTAAATAAACTAAACCGGAAAAAAAAACCGATCTAGTAAAAAACGAAAACTAGGGTTTTCTAAAAAACCGAATCGGTTTTTCTCATAAAACCGGGCGGCGGCGGCTACCTCGGCTAGGGCTCCGGCGAGGTCCGGCGGGGTTCCGGGCGGCATGGGTTGGCGGGGCGGCAGCTCCTAGCGGCGGCGGCAGAGAACGGCGGCGGCGCAAGGCGGCGGGGCGTGCGGCCGCTTGCGGTGGCGCGGGCGGCGTGGGGTGCGTAAGCGGTGGCTCGGGGCTCCAGGGGGGGTCCCGGGGGGGTATTTAAGGAGGGGGGGCTGACTTGGGGAGGGGGTCGGGCGGCGGCGAGGCGGCTCCGGCTCGGTCTCCCTCCCGAGTCCGGCGGTTGCACGGCGAGGAGGCGGCGGCTTGGGCCGGCCTGGCTCGGCTGGGCCCTTGGCCCAGTTGGGCGCGGGTTTTTTTTAAATAATTTCGCCAAAACTAAGAAAAATTCTAGAAAAATAAATAAAAATCTAAAATTGCCAAAACAAATTTTCACCGTCTAAACAAAATATTTAGGACAGGATGAACATTTTATTGACCCTAAATGCAATTTTTGAAAACATGCAATTTTCCCTAAATTCAAATAAAATAGCAAATAAAACCAAAATAAAATCTATTTGATTTTTTAATTAAATCCTCAATATTTCTTTATTTTGGGAAAGTCATTTTATTCCCTCTCTCATATTTGGATGATAGAAATAATTGAAGATAAAATAAATAAAATCAAATGATCCTATTTTCAAACTTTGAGAAAACTCAAATATGAAAATAACAAAATCCCCAACTCTCTCTGAGGTCCTTGAGTTGCGTAGAATTTCTAGGATCAACCAAAATGCAAATAAATATGATATGCAATGATGATCTAGTATATAACATTCCAAATTGAAAATTTGGGAAGTTACAATTATTTGCCATTTGCCTCTTGTTTTCCTCTCCCCCACTTCACCCTTGCCGTTTTATTCGCCCTCTCTCTCTCTCCATCCTCCCTCTCTTTCTCTATTCGCCTTCTGTTTTCCTCTCACCTTTCTTCCGCTACGTCGGAATCAAAAAGGGTTGGGAGTTCTCTCCCGAGTTTTAGTACTTTGGACAATCCTTCTATTCTCGCTAAACTCATAAATAAAGATGCTATGGAAAGACCTACCGGAGTTATCAATGAGAATCTTAATAATTTTGATGAAGATGATTCCGGAATTTTTCGTTATTTACTTGATGAATCTTTGAAAGATGCTTGGGATAGACTATTAAGGATCAGGGCTAGCTATGTGCCTCAATACCAAATTGAAATTTACTTAAAAAGCTTTTATGTTGCCCTACCTTCTTCTTTTAAGCATGTCCTAGATTCTATATTTGAAGAAGTTTTTCTTGAAGGGGATTCCATAGACACTTATGAAAAGATGAAAACCATATTTGGGCACCCCATGAATGAGAAAGTTGAATCTACATATCTTTTGCTCTCTTACCAAAACGAATCTATCAAAGAGATGAAGGCTAGCTTAGATACAAATTTCCGTAACGTACTTAATATTTCTTCTACCAGTAATAGCCATGTGCTTTATAAAAATAGAAAGATTAATTCCATAGATAGCAAGTTTGCTCTTTTCTTCCCTAAAACCAAAGATGGCAATACCTAGATCTATCCTTGCTTTTATGCCTAGCTAGGGGCGTTAAATGATAGCGCTTGTTGGGAGGAAACCCAATTTTATTTTTATTCCTTGCTTTTTGCTCCTGTTTAGTAATAAATAATTTATCTAGCCTCTGTTTTGGTTGTGTTTTTTGTTTTTAATTAGTGTTTGTGCCAAGTAGAACCGTTGGGAAGACTTGGGGGAAAGTCTTTTTAATCTTGCTGTAAAAAACAGAAACTTTAGCGCTCACGAGAATTGCTGCCATTTTTATTTGGAAAGTGATATTTAGTTAATTCTTTTTGCATATGATTAATAGATAAATTCCTCACGTCCAGAAATTTTTTTTAGAATTTTTGGGGTTCCAGATGTTCCGTTATCTACAGATTACTACAGACTCTTCTGTTTTTTACAGATTCTATTTTTCGTGTGTTGTTTGCTTATTTTGATGAATCTATGGCTAGTAAAATAGTTTATAAACCATAGAGAAGTTTGAATACTGTAGGTTTAACACCAATATAAATAAAGAACGATTTCATTACAGTACCTTGAAGTGGTGTTTTGTTTTCTTTCGTTAACGGAGCTCACGAGATTTTCTACTTTAAGTTTTGTGTTGTGAAGTTTTCAAGTTTTGGGTAAAAGATTTGATGGATTATGGAACAAGGAGTGGAAACATCCTAAGCTTGGGTATTCCCATGGCACCCCAAGATAATCTAAGGAAACCTAAAAGCCAAAGCTTGGTTATGCCTCGGAAGGCATCCCCTCTTTCGTCTACTTCCATCGGTAACTTTACTTGGAGCTATATTTTTATTTATCACATGATATGTGTTTTGCTTGGAGCATCTTGTATTATTTGAGTCTTCATTTGTTAGTTTTCCACAATCATCCTTGCTGTACACACCTTTTGAGAGAGACACACATGATTCGGAAATTGTTAGAATACTCTATGTGCTTCACTTATATCTTTTGAGTTATATAGTTTTTGCTCTAGTGCTTCACTTATATCTATTCGAGCATGTCGGTGGATTTTTTTTATAGAAACTATTGTTCTCTCATGCTTCACTTAGATTATTTTGAGAGTCCTACAAAACAGCATGGTAATTTGCTTTAATTATGTTAGGCATTCAAGATTAATAAAAAATCCTATGAGTGTGTTGAATACTATGAGAAGTTTGATACTTGATAACTGTTTTAAGATATGGAGATGGTGATATTAGAGTCATGCTAGTCGAGTAGTTGTGAATTTGAGAAATACTTGGGTTAAAGTTTGTGATTCCCGTAGCATGCACGTATGGTGAACCGTTATGTGATGAAGTCGGAGCATGATTTATTTATTGATTGTCTTCCTTATGAGTGGCGGTCGGGGGCGAGCGATGCTCTTTTCCTACCAATCTATCCCCCTAGGAGCATGCGCGTAATACTTTGCTTTGATAACTTGCAGATTTTTGCAATAAGTATATGAGTTCTTTATGACTAAGGTTGAGTCCATGGATCATACGCACTTTTCTTCCTTCCACCATTGCTAGCCTCTCTAATAGCGCGCACCTTTCACCGGTATCATACACCCACCCTATACCTTCCTCAAAACAGCCACCATACCTACCTATCATGGCATTTCCATAGCCATTCCGAGATATATTGCCATGCAACTTTCCATCGTTCCGTTTACTATGACACGCTCCATCATTGTCATATTGCTTTGCATGATCATGTAGTTGACATTGTATTTGTGGCAAAGCAACCGTTCATAATTATTTCATACATGTCACTCTTGATTCATTGCATATCCTGGTACACCGCCGGAGGCATTCACATAGAGTCATATTTTGTTCTAAGTATTGAGTTGTAAGTAAATAAAATTGTGATGATCATCATTTTTAGAGCATTGTCCCAAGTAAGGAAAGGATGATGGAGACTATGATTTCCCCATAAGTTGGGATGAGACTCCGGACGAAAAAAACAGGCCAGAGAAGCCCAAATAAGAAAAGGCCATAAAAGGTCCAAATTAAAAAAATATGAGAGAAAAAAAGAGAAGGGACAATGCTACTATCCTTTTACCACACTTGTGCTTCAAAGTAGCACCATGATCTTCATAATAGAGAGTCTCCTATGTTACCACTTTCATATACTAGTGGGAATTTTTCATTATAGAACTTGGCTTGTATATTCCAATGATGGGCTTCCTCAAAATGCCCTAGGTCTTCGTGAGCAAGCGAGTTGGATGCACACCCACTTAGTTCCTTTTGTTGAGCTTTCATATACTAATAGCTCTAGTGCATCCGTTGCATGGCAATCCCTACTCACTCACATTGATATCTATTGATGGGCATCTCCATAGCTCGTTGATACGGCTAGTTGATGTGAGACTATCTTCCCTTTTTTCTCCTCCACAACCACCATTCTATTCCACCTAAAGTGCTATGCCCATGGCTCACGCTCATGTATTGCGTGAAGATTGAAAAAGTTTGAGAACACCGAAAGTATGAAACAATTGCTTGGCTTGTCATCGGGGTTGTGCATGATTTAAATACTTTGTGTGGTGAAGATAGAGCATAGCCAGACTATATGATTTTGTAGGGATAACTTTCTTTGGCCATGTTATTTTGAATAGACATAATTGCTTAGTTAGTATTCTTGAAGTATTATTATTTCTATGTCAATATTGAACTTTTGTCTTGAATCTTCCGGATCTGAATATTCATATGACAATTAAGAACAATTACATTGAAATTATTCCAAGTAGCATTCCACATCAAAAATTCTGTTTTTATCATTTACCTACTCGAGGACGAGCGGGAATTAAGCTTGGGGATGCTTGATACGTCTCCAACGTATCTATAATTTTTTATTGTTCCATGCTATATTATATTCTGCTTTGGACATTATTGGGATTTATTATACACTTTTATATTATTTTTGGGACTAACCTATTAACCGGAGGCCCAGCCCAGAATTGCTGTTTTTTTTGCCTATTTTAGGGTTTCGCAGAAAAAGAATATCAAACAGAGTCCAAACGGAATGAAACCTTCGGGAACGTGATTTTCGGAACGAACATGATCCAGAGGACTTGGACCCTACGTCAAGCAATCAACCAGGAAGGCACGAGGTAGGGGGTGCGCCCTCCACCCTTGTGGGGCCCCTGTTGCTCCACCGACGTACTCCCTCCTATATATACCTACGTACCCCCAAACTACCAGATACAGAGCCAAAACCCTAATTCCACCGCCGTAACTTTCTACATCCACGAGATCCCATCTTGGGGCCTTTTTTGGAGCTCCGCCAGAGGGGGCATCGATCACGGAGGGCTTCTACATCAACACCAGAGCCCCTCCGATGAAGTGTGAGTAGTTTACTTCAGACCTACGGGTCTGTTGGAAATATGCCCTAGAGGCAATAATAAAATGGTTATTATTATATTTCTTTGTTCATGATAATTGTCTATTGTTCATGCTATAATTGTGTTATCCGGAAATTGTAATACATGTGTGAATACATAGACCACAACACGTCCCTAGTGAGCCTCTAGTTGACTAGCTCGTTGATCAAAAGATAGTCATGGTTTCCTAACTATGGACATTAGATGTCATTGATAATGGGATCACATCATTAGGACAATGATGTGATGGACAAGACCCAATCCTAAGCATAGCTCAAAGATCGTGTAGTTCGTTTGTTGTAGCTTTTCTGAATGTCAAGTATCATTTCCTTAGACCATGAGATTGTGCAACTCCCGGATACCGTAGGAGTGCCTTGGGTGTTCCAAACGTCACAACGTAACTGGGTGACTATAAAGGTACATTACAGGTATCTCCGAAAGTGTCTGTTGGGTTGGCACGAATCGAGACTGGGATTTGTCACTCCGTATGACGGAGAGGTATCTCTGGGCCCACTCGGTAATGCATCATCATAATGAGCTCAATGTGACCAAGTGGTTGATCACGGGATCATGCATTACAGCACGAGTAAAGTGACTTGCCGGTAACGAGATTGAACTAGGTATTGGGATACCGACGATCGAGTCTCGGGCAAGTAACGTACCGATTGACAAAGGGAATTGTATACGGATTGATTGAATCCTCGACATCGTGGTTCATTCAATGAGATCATCGTGGAGCATGTGGCAGCTAACATGGGTATCCAGATCCCTCTGTTGGTTATTGACCGGAGAGGCATCTCGGTCATGTCTGCATGTCTCCCGAACCCGTAGGGTCTACACACTTAAGGTTCGGTGACGCTAGGGTTGTAGCGATATTAGCATACGGTAACCCGAAAGTTGTCCGGAGTGCCAGATGAGATCTCGGACGTCACGAGGAGTTCCGAAATGGTCCGGAGGTGAAGATTTATATATAGGAAGTCAAGTTTCGGGCATCGGGACAGTTTCGGGGGTAATCGGTATTGTACGGGGACCACCGGAAGGGTCCCGGGGGTCCACCGGGTGGGGCCACCTATCCCGGAGGGCCCCATGGGCTGAAGTGGGAGGGGAACCAGCCCCTAGTGGGCTGGTGCGCCCCCCTTGGGCCTCCCCCTGCGCCTAGGGTTGGAAACCCTAGGGGTGGGGGCGCCAGCCTTGCCTTGGGGGGCAAGGCACCCCCTTGGCCGCCGCCCCCCCTAGGAGATTGGATCTCCTAGGGCCGGCGCCCCCCCCCTAGGCACCCTATATATAGTGGGGGAGGGAGGGCTGTGCACCTAAGCCCTTGGCCTCTCCCTCTCCCTCCCGTGACACTCCTCCATCTCCCTGTGCTTGGCGAAGCCCTGCCGAGATCACTGTTGCTTCCACCACCACGCCGTCGTGCTGCTGGATCTTCATCAACCTCTCCTTCCCCCTTGCTGGATCAAGTTGTAGGAGACGTCTTCCCAACCGTACGTGTGTTGAACGCGGAGGTGTCGTCCGTTCGGCACTTGGTCATCGGTGATTTGGATCACGTCGAGTACGACTCCATCAACCCCATTCTCTTGAATGCTTCCGCGCGCGATCTACAAGGGTATGTAGATGCACTCCTCTCTCCCTTGTTGCTAGATGACTCCATAGATTGATCTTGGTGATGCATAGAATTTTTTTTAAAATTCTGCTACGTTCCCCAACAGTGGCATCATGAGCTAGGTCTATGCATAGTTACTATGCACGAGTAGAACACAAAGCAGTTGTGGGCGTCGATATTGTCAATTATCTTGCCGTTACTAGTCTTATCTTGATTTGGCGGCATTGTGGGATGAAGCGTCCCGGACCAACCTTACACGTACGCTTACGTGAGACCGGTTCCACCGACTGACATGCACTAGTTGCATAAGGTGGCTGGCGGGTGTCTGTCTCTCCCACTTTAGTCGGATCAGATTCGATGAATAGGGTCCTTATGAAGGGTAAATAGAAATTGGCAATTCACGTTGTGGTTTTGGTCTAGGTAAGAAACGTTCTTGCTAGAAACCTATAGTAGCCACGTAAAAACTTGCAACAACAATTAGAGGACGTCTAACTTGTTTTTGTAGCAAGTGTTTTGTGATGTGATATAGCCAAAGGATGTGATGAATGATATATGTGATGTATGAGATGATCATGTTCTTGTAATAGGAATCACGACTTGCATGTCGATGAGTATGACAACCGGCAGGAGCCATAGGAGTTGTCTTTATTTATTTATGACCTGCGTGTCAACATAACATCATGTAATTACTTTACTTTGTTGCTAAAGCGTTAGCCATAGTAGTAGAAGTAATAGATGACGAGACAACTTCAAGAAGACACGATGATGGAGATCATGATGATGGAGATCATGGTGTCATGCCGGTGACAACGATAATCATGGATCCCCGAAGATGGAGATCAAAAGGAGCAAATGATATTGGCCATATCATGTCACTATTTGATTGCATGTGATGTTTATCATGTTTTACTTCTTATTTTCTTAGAACGGCGATAGCTTAAATAAGATGATCCCTCGTAATAATTTCAAGAAAGTGTTCCCCCTAACTGTGCACCGTTGCGAAGGTTCGTTGTTTCGAAGCACCACGTGATGATCGGGTGTGATAGATTCTAACGTTCGAATACAACGGGTGTAAGCCAGATTTACACACGCAATACACTTAGGTTGACTTGACGAGCCTAGCATGTACAGACATGGCCTCGGAACACGGAAGACCGAACGGTTGAGCATGAGTCGTATAGGAGATACGATCAACATGAAGATGTTCACCGATGTTGGCTAGTCCGTCTCACGTGATGATCGGACACGGCCTAGTTAACTCGGATCATGTTTCACTTAGATGACTGGAGGGATGTCTATCTGAGTGGGAGTTCATTGAGTAATTTGATTAGATGAACTTAATTATCATGAACTTAGTCTAAAATCTTTACAATATGTCTTATAGATCAAATGGCCCACGTTGTCCTCAACTTCAACGCGTTCCAAGAGAAAACCAAGCTGAAAGACGATGGCAGCAACTATACGGACTGGGTCCGGAACCTGAGGATCATCCTCATAGCTGCCAAGAAAGATTATGTCCTAGAAGCACCACTAGGTGACGCACCTGTCCTAGAAAACCAAGACGTTATGAACGCTTGGTAGTCACGTGCTGATGATTACTCCCTCGTTCAGTGCGGCATGCTTTACAGCTTAGAACCGGGGCTCCAAAAGCGTTTTGAGAGACACGGAGCATATGAGATGTTCGAAGAGCTGAAAATGGTTTTTCAAGCTCATGCCCGGGTCGAGAGATATGAAGTCTCCGACAAGTTCTTCAGCTGTAAGATGGAGGAAAATAGTTCTGTCAGTGAGCACATACTCAGAATGTCTGGGTTGCATAACCGCTTGAATCAGCTGGGAGTTAATCTCCCGGATGACGCGGTCATTGACAGAATCCTTCAGTCGCTTCCACCGAACTACAAGAGCTTTGTGATGAACTTCAATATGCAGGGGATGGAAAAGACCATTCCTGAGGTGTATTCAATGCTGAAATCAGCAGAGGTGGAAATCAAAAAGGAACATCAAGTGTTGATGGTGAATAAAACCACTAAGTTCAAGAGAGGCAAGGGTAAAAAGAACTTCAAGAAGGACGGCAAGGGAGTTGCCGCGCCCGGTAAGCAAGCTGCCGGGAAGAAGCCAAAGAATGGACCCAAGCCCAAGACTGAGTGTTTTTATTGCAAGGGAAGTGGTCACTAGAAGCGGAACTTCCCCAAATACTTAGCGGACAAGAAGGCCGGCAACACTAAAGGAGCTGCGGAATAAGCGGAGACTGGCGAAGGACGAGGTGACGATGCGCGTTGGGAATGGTTCCAAGGTCGATGTGATCGCCATCAGCATGCTGCCTCTACATTTACCTATGGGGTTAGTTTTAAACCTCAATAATTGTTATTTAGTGCCAGCTTTGAGCATGAACATTGTATCAGGATCTCGTTTAATTCGAGATGGCTACTCATTTAAATCCGAGAATAAAGGTTGTTCTATTTATATGAGAGATATGTTTTATGGTCATGCTCCGATGGTGAATGGTTTATTCTTAATGAATCTCGAGCGTAATGTTACACATATTCATAGTGTGAATACCAAAAGATGTAAGGTTGATAATGATAGTCCCACATACTTGTGGCACTACCTCCTTGGTCACATAGGTGTCAAACGCATGAAGAAGCTCCATGCAAATGGACTTTTAGAGTCTCTTGATTACGAATCATTTGACACGTGTGAACCATGCCTCATGGGTAAAATGACCAAGACTCCGTTCTCAGGAACAATGGAGCGAGCAACCAACTTATTGGAAATCATGCATACTGATGTGTGCGGTCCAATGAGTGTTGAAGCTCGCGGTGGCTATCGTTATGTTCTCACCCTCACTGATGACTTGAGTAGATATGTGTATGTCTACTTAATGAAACACAAGTCTGAGACCTTTGAAAAGTTCAAGGAATTTCAGAGTGAGGTTGAGAATCAACGTGACAAGAAAAATCAAGTTCTTGCGATCACATCGTGGGGGAGAATACTTGAGTCACGAATTTGGCACACACTTAAGAAAATGTGGAATAGTTTCACAACTCACGCCGCCTGGAACACCTCAGCGTAATGGTGTGTCCGAACGTCGTAATCGCACTCTATTGGATATGGTGTGATCTATGATGTCTCTTACTGATTTACCGCTGTCATTTTGGGGCTATGCTTTAGAGACTGCCGCATTCACTTTAAATAGGGCTCCGTCGAAATCCGTTGAGACGACACCGTATGAATTATGGTTTGGGAAGAAACCTAAGCTGTCGTTTCTAAAAGTTTGGGGATGCGATGCTTATGTCAAGAAACTTCAACCTGAAAAGCTCGAACCCAAGTCGGAAAAATGCGTCTTCATAGGATACCCTAAAGAAACTGTTGGGTATACCTTCTACCTTAGATCTGAAGGCAAGATCTTTGTTGCCAAGAATGGGTCCTTTCTAGAGAAAGAGTTTCTCTCGAAAGAAATAAGTGGGAGGAAAGTAGAACTTGATGAAATATTACCTCTTGAACCGGTAAGTGGCGCAGCTCAAGAAAATGTTCCTGAGGTGCCTGCACCGACTAGAGAGGAAGTTAATGATGATGATCATGAAACTTCAGATCAAGTTACTACTGAACTTCATAGGTCCATGAGGACATGTTCCGCACCAGAGTGGTACGGCAACCCTGTCTTGGAAATTATGTTGTTAGACAATGGTGAACCTTCGAACTATGAAGAAGCGATGGCGGGCCCGGATTCCGACAAATGGCTGGAAGCCATGAAATCCGAGATAGGATCCATGTATGAAAACGAAGTATGGACTTTGACTGACTTGCCCGTTGATCGGCGAGCCATAGAAAATAAATGGATCTTTAAGAAGAAGACAAATGCGGATGGTAATGAGACCATCTATAAAGCTCGGCTTGTCGCTAAGGGTTATCGACAAGTTCAAGGGGTTGACTACGATGAGACTTTCTCACCCATAGCGAAGCTGAAGTCCGTCTGAATCATGTTAGCAATTGCCGCATTCTATGATTATGAGATATGGCAAATGGATGTCAAAATGGCATTCCTTAATGGTTTCCTTAAGGAAGAATTGTATATGATGCAGCCGAAAGGTTTTGTCGATCCTAAAGATGCTGACAAGGTGTGCAAGCTCCAACGCTCGATTTATGGGCTGGTGCAAGCATCTCGGAGTTGGAACATTCGTTTTGATGAGATGATCAAAGCGTTTGGGTTTACGCAGACTTATGGAGAAGCCTACATTTACAAGAAAGTGAGTGGGAGCTCTGTAGCATTTCTCATATTGTATGTGGATGACATACTGTTGATGGGAAATGATATAGAATTCTTGGAAAGCATAAAGGCCTACTTGAACAAGTGTTTTTCAATGAAGGACCTTGGAGAAGCTGCTTATATATTAGGCATCAAGATCTATAGAGATAGATCGAGATGCCTCATTGGTCTTTCACAGAGTACGTACCTTGACAAGATATTGAAGAAGTTCAAAATGGATCAGTCAAAGAAGGGGTTCTTGCCTGTATTGCAAGGTACGAGATTGAGCACGGCTCAATGCCCGACCATGGCAGAAGATAGAGAAAAGATGAGTGTCGTCACCTATGCCTCGGCCATAGGGTCTATCATGTATGCTATGCTATGTACCAGACATGATGTAAACCTTGCCGTAAGTTTGGTAGGAAGGTACCAAAGTAATCCCGGCATGGAACACTGGACGGCGGTCAAGAATATCCTGAAGTACCTAAAAAGGACTAAGGACATGTTTCTCGTGTATGGAGGTGACGAAGAGCTCGTCGTAAAGGGTTACGTCGATGCTAGCTTCGACACATATCTGGATGACTCTAAGTCACAAACCGGATACGTGTATATTTTGAATGGTGGGGCAGTAAGCTGGTGCAGTTGCAAGCAAAGCGTTGTGGCGGGATCTACATGTGAAGCGTAGTACATGGCAGCCTCGGAGACAGCACAAGAAGCAGTCTTGGTGAAGGAGTTCATTACCAACCTAGGAGTCATACCCAGTCGGGCCCGATGACTCTCTTCTGTGACAACACTGGAGCTATTGCCTTGCCAAGGAGCCCAGGTTTCATAGGAAGACAAGGCATATCAAGCGTCGCTTCAACTCCATTCGTGAAAGTGTTCAAAATGGAGACATAGAGATTTGTAAAGTACATACGGACCTGAATGTGGCAGATCCGTTGACTAAACCTCTCCCTAGAGAAAAACATGATCAACACCAGAACTGCATGGGTGTTCGATTCATCACATGTAACTAGACTATTGACTCTAGTGCAAGTGGGAGACTGTTGGAAATATGCCCTAGAGGCAATAATAAAATGGTTATTATTATATTTCTTTGTTCATGATAATTGTCTATTGTTCATGCTGTAATTGTGTTATCCGGAAATCGTAATACATGTGTGAATACATAGACCACAACACATCCCTAGTGAGCCTCTAGTTGACTAGCTCGTTGATCAAAAGATGGTCATGGTTTCCTGACTATGGACATTGGATGTCATTGATAACGGGATCACATAATTAGGAGAATGATGTGATGGACAAGACCCAATCCTAAGCATAGCTCAAAGATCGTGTAGTTCATTTGTTGTAGCTTTTCCGAATGTCAAGTATCATTTCCTTAGACCATGAGATTGTGCAACTCCCGGATACCGTAGGAGTGCCTTGGGTGTGCCAAACGTCACAACGTAACTGGGTGACTATAAAGGTACATTACAGGTATCTCCGAAAGTGTCTGTTTGGTTGGCACGAATCGAGACTGGGATTTGTCACTCTGTATGACGGAGAGGTATCTCTGGGCCCACTCGGTAATGCATCATCATAATGAGCTCAATGTGACCAAGTGGTTGATCACAGGATCATGCATTACGGCACGAGTAAAGTGACTTGCCGGTAACGAGATTGAACTAGGTATTGGGATACCGATGATCGAGTCTCGGGCAAGTAACGTACCGATTGACAAAGGGAATTGTATACGGATTGATTGAATCCTCGACATCGTGGTTCATCCGATGAGATCATCGTGGAGCATGTGGGAGCTAACATGGGTATCCAGATCCCGCTGTTGGTTATTGACCGGAGAGGCATCTCGGTCATGTCTGCATGTCTCCCGAACCCGTAGGGTCTACACACTTAAGGTTCGATGACGCTAGGGTTGTAGAGATATTAGCATAAGGTAACCCGAAAGTTGTTCGGAGTCCCGGATGAGATCCCGGATGTCACGAGGAGTTCCGGAATGGTCCGCAGGTGAAGATTTATATATAGGAAGTCAAGTTTCGGCCATCGGGACAGTTTCGGGGGTAATCGGTATTGTACCGGGACCACCGGAAGGGTCCCGGGGGTCCACCGGGTGGGGCCACCTATCCCGGAGGGCCCCATGGGCTGAAGTGGGAGGGGAACCAGCCCCTAGTGGGCTGGTGTGCCCCCCTTGGGCCTCCCCCTGCGCCTAGGGTTGGAAACCCTAGGGGTGGGGCGCCACCCTTGCCTTGGGGGGCAAGGCACCCCCTTGGCCGCCCCCCCCTAGGAGATTGGATCTCCTAGGGCCAGCGCCCCCCTAGGCACCCTATATATAGTGGGGGGAGGGAGGGCTGCGCACCTAAGCCCCTGGCCTCTCCCTCTCCCTCCCGTGACACTCCTCCGTCTCCCTGCGCTTTGCGAAGGCCCTGCCGAGATCACCGTTGCTTCCACCACCACGCCGTCGTGCTGCTGGATCTTCATCAACCTCTCCTTCCCCCTTGCTGGATCAATTTGGAGGAGACGTCTTCCCAACCATACGTGTGTTGAACGCGGAGGTGCCGTCCATTCGGCACTTGGTCATTGGTGATTTGGATCACGTCGAGTATGACTCCATCAACCCCGTTCTCTTGAAAGCTTCCGCGCGCGATCTACAAGGGTATGTAGATGCACTCCTCTCCCCCTCGTTGCTAGATGACTCCATAGATTGATCTTGGTGATGTGTAGAAATTTTTTAAAAATTCTGCTACGTTCCCCAACAGGGTCCATAGTTATTAGCTAGATGGCTTCTTCTCTCTTTTTTGATCTCAATACAAAGTTCTCCCCCTCTCTTGTGGAGATCTATTCGATGTAATCTTCTTTTGCGATGTGTTTGTTGAGACCGATGAATTGTGGGTTTATGATCAAGTTTATCTATGAACAATATTTGAATCTTCTCTGAATTCTTTTATGTATGATTGGTTATCTTTGCAAGTCTCTTCGAATTATTAGTTTGGTTTGGCCTACTAGATTTATCTTTCTTGCAATGGGAGAAGTGCTTAGCTTTGGGTTCAATCTTGCGGTGTCCTTTCCCAGTGACAGTAGGGGCAGCAAGGCACGTATTATATTGTTGCCATCGAGGATAACAAGATGGGGTTTATATCATATTGCATGAGTTTATCCCTCTACATCATGTCATCTTGCTTAAAGCGTTACTCTGTTCTCTTGAACTTAATACTCTAGATGCATGCTGGATAGCGGTCGATGTGTGGAGTAATAGTAGTAGATGCAGGCAGGAGTTGTTCTACTTGTCTTGGACGTGATGCCTATATACATGATCATACCTAGATATTCTCATAACTATGCTCAATTATGTCAATTGCTCAACAGTAATTTATTCACCCACCGTAAATACTTCTGCTCTTGAGAGAAGCCACTAGTGAAACCTATGGCCCCCGAGTCTATCTTCCATCATATTAATCTTCCAATACTTAGTTATTTCCTTTGCCATTTATTTTACTTTGCATCTTTTATTTCTCTTTATCATAAAAATACCAAAAATATAATCTTATCATATCTATCAGATCTCACTCTCGTAAGTGACCGTGTAGGGATTGACAACCCCTTATCGCGTTGGTTGCGAGGATTTATTTGTTTGTGTAGGTGCGATGGACTCGTGCGTGGCCTCCTACTGGATTCATACCTTGGTTCTCAAAAACTGAGGGAAATACTTACGCTACTTTGCTGCATCACCATTTCCTCTTCAAGGGAAAACCAATGCAGTGCTCAAGAGGTAGCAGCAAGTGACTGTGAAGGGATTGACAACCCCTTTATCGCGTTGGGTACAAGTGTTTGATTGTTTGTGCAAGTGCATAGATTAGGGACTTGCTTGTATATCCTACTGGATTAATACCTTGGTTCTTAACTGAGGGAAATACTTATCTCTACTTTGTTGCATCACTGTTTCCTCTTCAAGGGAAAAAAACCAATGCCAGCTCAACAAGTAGCAGGAAGAATTTCTAGCCCCGTTGCCGAGTAGATCTACATCAAGCCTACCAAGTACCCATCATAAACTCTCATCTCTTGCATTATATTATTTGCCGATTTCCTCTCATTTTCCTCTCCCTCAGTTCTAAAACGATTTCAGAAAAATACAAAAATATTTGCCTTTTTATTCGTCCTTCTTCCATCGTCTTTTTGTTTGCTTCTCGTTAGCTCATGTGCTGGATAGTTCTGTTGCCATCATGTCTGAATCTGGGGAGGTTTTCATTGAAAAAGATAGCAATAATCTTGAGGGAAACTTTGATGATTTTTCTAATAACGATCCTCATGAAGAACCTACTATCATGCATACTAAAAAATTGTGCATAGGTAGCGGTAATATTATTGGAAAAGGTGTTATTCAAGATTTCTTTACTTGTGTTGTTACACTACCTACGTTAGGAGGGTCTATTCTCAAAAAAACTAATAGTCTTGCGGATGCAATAACTTTGCTCATAATTAAACTCCAAAGACAATTTGTTCACCTGCACCCTTGCATACAAAGGATTTTTCTAGAGTTCTCTAATATTTAGCATTTTTCCGTTAAGCGCGCCGCCACTATATTTTTTAGCCCATGAGTTTATTCCACATGAAAGAGGCTAGCGAAATTTTTTCTCATTACAAAATAAATGGTGGTTGTCCCCCTATAGAGGAGATCCTTTTTAATCAAGAAGAAATTATGAGATTGCAATCTCCTGATTATGCTACCTATAATGAAAATTTGCGGAAAAGGGTCCCTACCATAGTTTTGGTTTATAAGATTTCTGAACTGAATGATAATTTTGCTATACAAAACAATGGATTAGGGTTCATATTAAGAGATAGGCTTATGACGTTCCACCAAAGAAAAGCTTACAATGATGAGTTGATTATAAACTATAGGGGGCCGAAGGAGGAACCTATTCCTCCCGCGCTCGATCTTAGGGATCCTTATCCTATTAAATTTAGCCCTTTTGATTATTTTTGCTTACCACACAGGAAACTTGCCGTTGAAAGAAGGGAGTATGAGATTAGCATGGATGATCTCCCTTACTATTATGACAATACCTAGATCTATGTTCTATGCCTAGCTAGGGGCGTTAAACAATAGCGCTTTTTGGGAGGCAACCCAATTTTATTTGTTTATTGCATTTTTGTTTCTATTTTTGAATAAATTTATCATGTAGCCTCTGGTTAGATATGTTTTGGTGTTTTAATTTAGTGTTTGTGCCAAGTAAGACCTTTGGGATGGCTCAGGGTGATAGTTGATTTGATCTTGCTGAAAAACAGAAACTTTTGCGCCCAGTAAAATAATTTTCATTTTTTAAAGAAGCGTGATAAAATCATGATTCTTTTTGAAGAAGACTTATATATGAATTGCCTCTGTTATCCTAATTTTTCAGACTTATATATGACTTGAAGAGGAGGCGAGAGAAGGGAGAGAGGGGACGGGGTGGGCGCGGCTTTATAGGAGGGAGGAGGCGGCGGCTCTTGTGTGCGGAATGGGTCAAGGCGGTCGCGGAGTCCGGCCGGACTCCGGCGGCGGCGCTCCCGTGCGGGAGCTGGTCTCCTGCAGGAGGTCAGTGACGAGCGCGGCTGGGCTGGGCGGCGACCTGTTAGGCCAGCCCAGTTCGGCGGTGAAGAGAGTTTTTTAAAAAAACATTTTTTACACACAAACAAAACTAATAAATAAGAAATAAATAAGAATATTATATAGTCATATAATATATCAAAATTTTCACAAAATTATTTCCTACAATCTGAACATTTTCCTAACGTCAAATAAAATCCTCACAGATTCAAATAATTCAAAGAGTGCTACTGCCCTACTAAAATCCAATAAAAATCATTTTAAAAATACCAAAATGATTTCAAATTTATTTATCTCCAATTTTCTGATGTAGGGAATCATGTTACCCTATTTTCCATGTATTTTATTTTTGGAGAAAAATAATTTGAATAAAACCCAAATAACTCCAAATTGAAAATAATTTCCAAAAGGGCTTTGAATTTGATCCTTTTAAACTCCCAACTCATATTTCATATAATTTGAAGAAGTCATTTTATATTCTCTCGTGAAAATCAATTAGTTGAATAAAGTTTCAGAAATGGAAATATTTTGATATGAAATTCAAATATTTTCAACACCCCTTTTCATTTCAATAAATGGAAGAAGTCATGTCATCTTCTCTCCAGGGTTTTGTATTTGAAAAGAATTTGAATTCACGGAGATCAAAATGCAAAAAGGTGAAAGTTTGGGAAAGTCCTTTTATTCCCTCTCATTTAACTTTCAAAAAGTTTCGAATTTCACTCAATCAATCACACAACGATAAAACAAACAAACAATCT